>NC_086269.1:6895074-7140777 GCF_021018805.1 Prinia subflava
TGTGTAAATGCCAGGCCAGGCTCTGTAGGGGTCTAGCACGAGCCTTCCTGGCCCTCTTCAGCCTTGCGCCAGGGAGCCAAAAAATCTCTTAGCTAAATAAACCGCTCTCTCGTCCCCAATGGCATCTGTTTATACACCAGGTACAAACAGTCCCCAGGGCTGCCCATGCACAGCCAGTTCTTTCCACAAAAATCTGTCCCTGAGGACTGCCAGTACTGCGTGTGGGGAAAGCTCAGCCTTATGCTGCCCCAGCATGGACACTGTAAACCGTGGGATAAAGAGGAGGAGGCCAACCTGGCTGCAGACTGGGGTGTCAGGATTCAGATTTGGGGGTTCCAGGCACTGGATGAAGCCACAGTGCTGTCCTAATTGTGAGAGGGTCCAGGGAGATTGTAAAGACATCACAGCTGCATCTCCCAGAGGCCTGTTCCTTCTTCCTTTCCCTAGAGTCCTAAAATCACCCCAGGAAAGGTGATGGGCCAGGCCAGTGGTGAGGACCTGTGTGTTCTCTAACCATGGAGGAGGGAGAAGGGCATTTAAATTGCCAAACTTTGATGTGAAATTTATTAGTAGGCAGGCTCCTCCACAGTGCAGCAGTGTCCCAGTGTCAAGGTTATCTGCCTTCAGCCACCTGAAGCATTGGCTCTCCCGTGAGAAAGGATGTGTTTCATGTCTTGGAGTCCCACACTAGTCTGGGTTGGAAGGAACCTCAAAGCTCATCCCATTCCACCTCCTGCTATGGGCAGGGACACCTTCCACTATCCCAGGTTGCTCCAAGCTCTGTCCAACCTAGCCTAGGACACTTCCAGGGATGGGGTAGCCACAGCTTCTCTGGGCACCCTGTGCCAGGGCCTCACCACCCTCACAGGGTGGAATTTCTTCTCAATATCCCACCTAACTCTGTCCCCTGGTAGTTTAGAGAGAAGGATGGGAACCATATCAAAGGTTGCACCAGCACTGATGGAGACCTCTCCCAGCCCCTCAGACTTGGCTGAAAGCTGCAACGAGGCGTTGGCTGTGTCCCCAAGCTGCTGGAGCTGGCTGTGGCCAGCAGCAATGCTCAGGACAGGCTGTATCAAGGGCAGGGGTCAAGCACTTGTAAAAATGACCAAAACTTCCTTATGACCTTCCCCCAGATTCTCCAAGTTAAGCTCTTCCCTCTTATGATGTCTTTGGACAGTGGGAGCAGATGTCCTGGGAGAACCTCATGCATTAGAAAGCAATAAATACCATGCTCCCATTTCCTTGGTTTCCTGGTCAAAAGTGCAAATTGCTGTTCAAAGGTGAATGGTTTTGCAGAGCCCATGGTTGGAGTGACTGCTGGGTCAGCAGTATCACTGGGGACACTGCTGTGGGCACTCCCCTGCTTGCACACAAATCCAGAACAGTGTGGAGAGTGTTGGTCTAGAGACTGAAAAGCCACCAAGCATCCAGCTGAAAACCATTTAGGAAAGGTGGGAAAGCGCCTGGGGCTCACAGGGAGACAGGCACTACCTCCATCCCTAGTTAGAAAAATGATTTAAAAATGATAACTTACAGGGGGTATGAGAGAAAGTGCCTCCTACAGCTTGTTAGTTTATGGCCTGTTAGGGAGGGTATCTTGCAGACCTCCAGAGCCCTTTGGGAGGGGACTGGAGGCAGAAGAAGAGCAGAGCTGCCTTGGAGAGCTGCAGCAGGACCTCATCACACCTAGGTTCTGCAGGCTCTGCCTACATTCAAGGCACTCAGATGCTGAACCCTTCTCTGGAGCTGGGACCTCAGCTGGGCCAAACAATCCTCTTCCAAAGGCCAGCCACAGACTGCAGGATGTTCCCATGTGACAGAGGTCAGTGACAGTGAGACTGGGGTGACAAGTCTGTAGGTCAGAGGCACCTGTTTCTGTAATTCCCAGGTGTTTTTCTCTCCCTAGGAAAGCAGGTTGAGCAAGAATAAGGGAGACAAAAATCAAGAAGAAAAAGGAAAGGAATCTCCCTCCAAAGACCTGGCCCAGAAACAAGACACTAGAGTGGGGAAGGACTCTATAAAGGAAGAAAGTGTTCAGAAAACAGACCCGAAAGGTAAAGCTGAGACTGAGACCAAGACCAAAGAGAACAAAGCTATGAACTCTAAAGTCAAGGCCATGGAGAAAAAGCTGATGGGGAAGGACAAGAAGGAGGAAGAGAAGAGTTCACTGCTGAGGGAGGACACAGGGAAGGACAAAAAGGAGGAAGAGAAGAGCTCAGAGTTGAAGAAGGATTCAGGGAAGGATAAAAAGGAAGAAGAGAACAGCTCATATTTTAAAAAGAAGGGTGCAGGGAAGGATAAAAAGGAAGAAGAGAAGGTCTCAGCAGCAAAGGAGGAGACAGGGAAGGATAAAAAGGAAGAAGAGAAGGTCTCAGCAGCAAAGGAGGAAACAGAGAAGGACAAAAAGGAGAAGAGTTCAGAATCAAAGAAACAGGCAGAAAAAGACATAAGAGGGGAAGGTAAGAAAGAAAATTATAAAAAAGAAGAGGAAAAGGCTTCAGCTGTGAAAAATTTCAAGGCAGATGAGAAGGATAAATCCCAGGCAAAAGCAGAAAAGGTAGAAATGGTGGAGGAGAAACAGGAGGCCAAGGCAGGAGCTGGGAGCAGCCCTTCCAAGCCTTCCTCCAGCAGCTCTGCCGATCAAGCCAAGGATGATGAAGCCTCCAGCATCTTTGACGAGCTCATCGAGAAGGTGAAGAACAACGATGCTGAGGTGACCGAGGTCAATGTGAACAACTCCGACTGCATCAACAACGAGACCCTGGTGCGCTTCACCGAGGCCCTGGAGTTCAACACTGTGGTCAGGGTGTTTGCCCTGGCTAACACGCGCGCTGATGACCACGTAGCCTTTGCCATTGCCATAATGCTCAAATCCAACAAGGTGCTGACAAGCATCAACTTGGACTCCAACCACATCACAGGCAAGGGTATCCTGGCCATTTTCCGGGCACTGTTGCAGAACAACACACTGACAGAGCTACGTTTCCACAACCAGCGCCACATCTGTGGGGGAAAGACGGAGATGGAGATTGCCAAGCTCCTGAAGGAGAACACCACGCTCCTGAAGCTCGGCTACCACTTCGAGCTGGCTGGGCCACGCATGACTGTTACCAACCTGCTGAGCCGAAACATGGACAGGCAGAGGCAGAAACGCCTCCAGGAGCAGAAACTAGCACAGGAACGGGGAGAGAAGAAAGACCTCCTGGAGGTGCCCAAGCCTGGAGCACTGCCGAAGGGGTCCCCCAAGGCATCCCCACAGCCATCCCCCAAGGCTTCCCCCAAAAGTTCTTCCAAGAAAGGGGGGGCACCCACCATGCCACCCCCACCTCCTCCTCCACTCGCCCCACCACTGATGATCAATGAGAACCTGAAGAACTCACTCTCGCCAGCTACGCAGAGGAAGCTGGGAGACCGGGCACTGCCAATCCAGGAGAAGAACTCTCGGGACCAGCTCCTGGCAGCCATTCGCTCCAGCAACCTCAAACAGCTCAAGAAGGCAAGTGCAGGGCCAGGTGGGGCCCATGCACAGGGTGGGGCTGGGGGCTGAGGTAATAGCCATTGTCAGCCTGGCATTGGCCCTCGCTGGAGTGGGGTGTCCCTGCTCCCAACCTCTGCACAGGGGCAGATCCATCCCTTTGCCAAGCACATGGGGAAGGAAGATCCATCCTTTAATACCATCCCTGGAGAGTAGATGGGGTGAGCAGGTCCATCCCTTGGCAGAGCATCCAACAGGAAGTCCATCCCTTGGCCGAGAGCATGACAGATGCAGATGCATCCTTTGGCAGAGCTCCTGTGTTGGGCAGATCCACCAGGATCCAGGGGTTGGGACACAAGGAAGAAGCCATCTTATAACTCACTGGGCTCTTGATATCTTTTTGTTACAGCTGAGCCCATGCCCATGGGGTGGAAGGTGGCCCAGGATGGCTGGAGAGGCTTCATCTGTCTTTAAACAACTGAAACAGTCTGTGATGTCAGGCGCAGGTCTGGGGCTGCCAGACCTGACCAAGCCTTTTGAACTCTTTACATATGAGCGACTGAATGTTGCTCTGCGGGTACTGACACAGAACCTTGGGGACTAGTGAAGAGGTGTGGCCTAGTTCTCAGAACAGCTAAACAATGTTAGCCAAGGGTGGCCTGGGTGCTTGAAAGCTGTGGCAGCAACTGTCCTAATACAGGAGGCCCATAAATACACCCTTGGGCAGCACATTGTCATGTATGTACCCTACAAAGTAGAAACTGTGCTGGAACAAAAGAGCCTAATGCTGATACAAAAGAGCCTAATGCTGGTGTCAGCACGGGGCCTTGAAACCTCTCACACACTCCAGGTGGTTTGTGTCCCTGCTGGGCTGTCAATGGGCTGGAGTGTGGGAACAGCCAGCCTGGCCAAGAAAAAGAGGTCAGTGAATGGTTTGGGTTGGAAGAGACCTTAGAGATCATCTCTTTCCTGCTATGGGCAGGGACACCTTCCACTATCCCAAGGTTGCTCCAAGCCCTGTCCAGCCTTGAACACTTCCGGGGATGGGGCAGCCACAGCTTCTCTGGGCAACCTGTGCCAGGGCCTCCCACCCTCACAGGGAGGAATTTCTCCCCAGTATCCAATCTAACCCTGCCTGGATGTCCCTGCACTATGTCAGGGACATTCCTGCACTCCCTCTCTTTGCTCTCCAGTAATGGGGTGTCCTTCCCTGCAGGTGGAGTTGCCAAAGCTGCTGCAGTAGGGAGCGGGAGGATTTTTCCCCTGCAGCCCATGGCAGACACTGACTTTTCTTGTGACTGTTTCCGTGACAAGCCCTTTGGAACCTGCAGTGACCGACGCCAAGGAGCAGGGATCTCTCTGGGTCATGGAGGATGGGCCAGGCCCAGGAGGACATGATGGAGGATGTTGTATTTATTTTTTGATGGTTGTGAAGCCTTCAAGCTCACTCTTCTACCAGCACCATGCCCTGCCAGAGATGCCAAGAATAGAGCAGGGGTCTGCAGAGCTGATCCTTATGGAAGTCTCCCGTCAGAGCTTAATGAAGGGGTTTGGCACCCTCTATCCATGGTCCAGCCTGGGGTGAGCAGAAGTACCCCCAGCCTTGGAGGGAGGAGGGGACTCCCAGACCATCATCACATCACATCACCACAAGGTGTCTGGGTGTCTGGCAGAGTTCTGGGATTCAGGCACAGCAGTGGCTGCAGAGTCAGGGGTTTGGGTTTGATGTCAGGAGGAATGGGAGGGTCAGTGAAGGGAGCAGCCCCAGGGAGAGAGGGGGCATGGGAGTGATTGGACATGGGGAGCCAGGCTGGGGCCAGGAGCTCAGGGCATCTTGTATACACTCACAGCACTGTGGGAAGACCCCCAGAACCCTCAGAGCATGGAAACTAAATCCGCCTCAGAGAGTAGGGAAAGCACTGGCTCAACGGGGGCAGTGGGTTTTGGGGTCGTGTGATGCCCACCCTCCCCCCCCCCCCCATGCATCCTGTTGTGACACCTTGATCATGATTTGTATGACTGTGGCCACTGCATCAGCAATAAAGCTCACTCCACGCTTTCTGTGCCTCTGGACAGCTCCACGGGCCCAGACCCCAGACTGGGGTGCACGAGGTATCTGGGAATGGACTCAGCAACCTCAGCCAGGGGCAGCTCTTCCTTCTCCCACACCCACAGCCCAGCCTGAACCGGGCACCCTGGGACCACCTGGTCACCCATCTATCCAGAATCTCCCCAAATGGGGCACCCAGGACCCCTCAAATGAGACACCCAAACCTCCCCAAATGGGGCACCTTGCTGCCGCTGGACATGGACAACCTGGCACCCAGAGCCATGCAGACACACCAAAATTCTGGAGTCACCCAGAACTGGTAACCCAGGGCAACTCCACAGTCACCTCAAACCTTTTGAGTCCACCTAGAACTGGCCACTAAAACGCCAGGATGACCCCAAAACTGGGCAGCCCAGCCTCAGGGATTGCCCTAATGTAACCCTAAACCCTCGGGATCACTCAGAACTGCTCTCACCCCTGACACCACGGGGCTGGGGTGCAGCAGCACATGGGTGTCCCCTGAGAGGCTCTCCCTGTCCCGAGACACCCACGTGCGTGGCTGAGAGGCGGCTCCTGGTACCACTGAAACGCCGTTTTAGGGGCCATTTCTGCAGCCGCGCAGTGCCGTGGCCCCAGCGGGAGGAGCGGTATCTGTACCGGGGAGTCCTCACGCCCCTTGGCGCCTTGCACATCCCCTTGGGGGGGCCCTGCTAACGCAGGACCCCAACCGGGCACCGCGGGGCCATTGGGACACCCCACACCGGGCATCTGATCGGCCCCAGAGTCAGAGCACCAGGGGCGTCATCCGAACACCGGCGGTGTCCCCTCAAACCACGGGGTCCCGGGGCGGAGCCGGACAGCGCCGTTCCGGGAATGGAGGGAGCGGAGGGCCGGCAGGGGGCGCCGTTAACGCCCCGGGGCGGAGCGGCGCGCGGCGGGGCCGGTAGGGGGCGCGGTGCAGCCCCGGCCGGTCCGGCCCGGCCCCGGTAGCGGCAGCGCCCGACGGGGGCTGTCGGAGGTGTGTGGCTGCGCTGCCCCCGCTCGGTACCGGGGAACCGGCGCAGGGCACACGGCGGCGGCGATGGACGGCGGGGCGACGGCATGAGGCGGCGGCGGCGGGGAGCATGGCGGCGGCGGGCGGCGGCGGGGCGCGGCGGGGGCTGCTGAAGCGGAAGCCAAACTTCACGCTGCAGGAGCTGGAGGTGCTGATGAGCGAAGTGCTCCGGTACGAGCCGCTGCTGTTCGGCGCCGCCGCCGGTACCGTGAACGCGTACGAGAAGCAGAAGATCTGGTGGCGGATAACGCACAAGGTGAACGCCGCCGGCCGCCACCAGCGCGACATCGGCGAGGTGAAGAACCGCTGGCGGGGGCTACGCCGCCGCGCCGGGGACAAGATCAGCCGGCACCGGCTGGAGCGGCAGGGCCCGGCCGGCAGGGCCGCCGCCAGGAACGGGAACACCGGGAGCACCGGGAATAACGGGAGCAACGGGAACGGCGCGGCCGAACCCGGCCCGGGGCCCGCCCCCGCCCCCGTCTGGGGTCCTCGCGGTGCCGCCGGAACCGAGCCGCCGATGCGCAGCGCCGAGGGGTCGGCACAGCACGGTGAGTGCGCGGGCAGCGGCGGGTGGACGCGGCAGGGATGCTGAGGCCTGGACGGAAGAGTGGAGAGACCGAAATGGGAGGACCAGGACACGGACATGGGGGGCCGGGACCGGGACTAGGACAGCAGAGAACGGGGCAGGGTCACGGAGATGCTGGGACCGGCATGCGGGGGGACCGGCACACAGACACAGGTACTGGGACTGGGACAGGTGTATGGTGGGACACGGACATGAAGAACTAGGACACAGACATGGAAGACCGGGGCAGGCACTTGTTGGGGGACTGGAATGGGACATGGGGGACCAAAAAGGGACCACCGATAAGGTGGAATGGGATATGGAGAAATGGGTTTAGGAAGTGGGGGCAAGCAACAGGTAAATGGGGACACTGGGATCAGGACGGATGCATGGAGGGAAAAGGTCAAGAGAGACAAGGACCAGGACTAGGATATGCGGGACCAGGACATGGAAACCAGGACACAGACACAGGGCCACTGGGATTGGGAGAGGATGGGAGGAATGGGGACACAGGGGACCAGGACCAGGAAATGAGTAGGTCAAGATATAGGAGACCCCAATAGTGACATGGAGCTACTGTGACAAGGATGTGAGGGTCCAGGACACAGACATGAGAGACTGGGATGCAAGAGAACTGAGACTGATATGGGTCACTGGGTGGGCCCAGGACAGGTGCATGCAGGGACACAGGAGACCGGGACCAGGGTGTGGGGGATCAGGAAAGGGACACAACCAGACCAGGATACAGGGGCAGGGGCATGGAGAGATGGGAATGGGGACTCAGGGGACTTGGATCAGCACCTGGAGAACCAAAACATAGGGCATCAGGACAGGGACATGGGGAACTGGGACAGGGACACAGAGGCACTGGGACCAGTACAGGGACATGGAGTAACCAGGACACAGGGGACCAGGACAGAAACATAATTCTGGAACAGGGACACAGGAGGCCAGGACCAAGAACAGGGGATGAGAGGCAAGAAAGTGGGAAAAATACAGGTGTGTAGAGGGAGCAGGTCAGGGACACTGGGACCATGCCATGGGGGACCAGGACATGGATACTGGGGACAATGGCAGGGACATGAAGGACTGGGACAGGCACATGAGGGTTATGGGGCATCCTAAGGCATCACTAGGCCTGGAAGAGATACATGGAGGGACTGGGACACATCCAGGGAAACTGGGCAGGGATGTGAGGGGACTGGGATCAAAATATGGGAAAAACTGGGACCAGGACACTGAGACCAGTACAGGTGGATGGAGGGACTGGGGCAGGAACAGTGGGGCCGGGACACAGAGGGCAAAGGGTCAGGGCAAAGGGATAGGAACATGGAGTATTGGGACAGGGACACAGGTGACAAGGATGTGGGAGGACCAGGAAGGACACAGGAGACAGGGAGCATAACAGGGGCACCTGGACCAGGACAGAAGGGTACCAGGATCAGGACAAGGATATGGGTGACTGAGATTAGGATAGGGACAAAAGGCAGGGGGTACTGGGACCTGGACAGGGATAAGAAGGGGCTTGGAACAGGGCATAGACACGGTGGGATTGGGACAGTGACATGGGTCAGGACAAAAACAAGGAACATGCCAATACTGGGACTAGAACAGGGCCATGGGGGTTAGTGGGGTGAAAACTGGGACATGGTGGTACTAGGACCAAACAGGGACATAGAGGTACCACATTCAGGACAGGGATATGTATGGACTAGGACAGGGACATGGGGGTACCAGGACCATGCAGGCACATGGGGACATCCAGGACAGGGTGTGAGAGTACTGGGAAGAGGATGAGGACAAGGGACACAGGATAGGGTTGAACCAAAATGAGGGACATGGGACTATGGATATATGTACAGATGGAACCAGGAATGGGTGCAGGAGAGAGGATGTGGAAGCATAGCAATGGAGACAGCAGGGTCTGTCACTTGACCGTGGGGCACTGGGGACTCGGGAGATCCCTGCAGCTGCCCTGTGCGCCCCGTCCCTCCCACAGGTGTCAAGGAGGAGCCGGTGAAGGAGGAGCCTGTGGAGGTGAAGACTGAGCCGTTCCTCGGCTCGGCTGCCGACAGCATTCCCGGCCGCGGCTCAGACTGCCGGCTGCCACGCACCGGCATCTGCCCGCCCAGCCAGCTGTGCGAGGGCTGGAGCCGGAGCCCCCCGCGCCCCGCACCCTCCGAACTCTCCCTCGGCGACCTAGGCGGGCAGCAGGAGCCGCTGGGCTCCGACTTCCCGAGTCCACTACTGGAGCAGGAGGCCGAGCAGCTCAGTCACTGCGGCGCAGGAGAGGCGCCCGCCCCTCGGGCGGCGGGGCTCGACGGGACCCCCGAGTGCGCCCAGCCCAGCCTCGCGCAGTCCAATGAGCGGCTGGTGCAGGAGATGCGGGCGTTCCGCCGGGAATACGCTGAGAGCCGTCGGGAGACCACAGCGGTGCTGCGCGGCATCGCCCAAGCACTGGGCACGCTCAGTCGCAGCCTGGCCGAAATCCGTGACCTCTACCTCCGGGAGCGGGGGGTCCCCAAATCCTGAGCCTGGCACGCAGCTGGCTGTGTACACAGACCCCTACCCCTCCCCTCCGAATCCACCTCGCTGCTTTTATTATTATTTTTATTATTATTATTTCTTTTCTTCTTCATCCCACTTCAATAAAACTCGGAGCTGCACCCCCACGGCTCCCTCTACCCCGGGCACCTCAGAGGGTTTTTGGGGGTAATGGGATGCAGGGGCCTGGAAGATGGGATAGGGATTTGTCCTTCCAGGCTGCTCTGCCTGTCTTTCCTCCTGGATTGATGGACTCTGGTCCCAGATTTAGCCACAAATGCTGGGGGGCTGAATCCCACCAGGAACAACCATCGGGGTGGCACACCACCCATCCAACCTCCCCTAGTGACTCCTGTCCAGG
This sequence comes from Prinia subflava, assembly GCF_021018805.1. Classification (NCBI taxonomy): domain Eukaryota; kingdom Metazoa; phylum Chordata; class Aves; order Passeriformes; family Cisticolidae; genus Prinia; species Prinia subflava. Next base: position 6,905,127 of record NC_086269.1, read on the forward strand.
GGAGGAGGCGTGGGTAGAGGAATTGTTCATGTGCCCGTAGTCCCAATCCTGGCACTGAATTTGCTGTTTTCTCACCTAAAATATTCCAGGAGTGGTTTGACACCCCCGTTTTGAGAGGGGCTGCGTGGGCGGCAGCATTCCAAGCTGGCTCATCCAAGCGGCTGATTTGGTGGGAATTACTCACCCCAACACAATGTTGAGATGGAGAAGTCTCAGGAGCAGAAGGGATAGGGCGGAATTCATGTTCCCACACCTTACAGTTCAAAGGAAGGGGTTGGGGGCGTTGCCCTCCCCTTCTTTCCCCATTAGAGAGTCACCGAGAGGACACAAGGCTGTGGGCACAAGATGTGGTTTAATGCCAGCCCCAGGGGGAAGAGCAGGGGTTGAATCCAGGAGTGGGAGTGCAGGGAGACAGTGGTGCACGGCCCTCAGGGCCCCCCCTGGGGACACCCCCGCGGGTGCTCAGGGCCTCCGGCACCCAGAGCTGGGGGAGTAGGCACCCACAAAGGACCCAGTGTGCAACACAAGGGCCGCCCTGTTCTGCTGGCACCGGATCACCCCAGGATGGCTGGGAAGAGCCTGATCCAGCACCAGCTGGGGCAGCCCCCCAGTGCCAGGGGGGGTCCCAGGGGTCCCCAGCCTGGTGCTGCTGGCCGGCGGCGGGTGTGGGGGTCCCTGCAGGGGCTTATGCTCCAGGATAGCTGGGCTGTGCTGGCACGTAGGGTGGTGGTGCTACAGAGGGAGCAGATGGGGTGTCACCAGGCCACTGGGTCCCCTGGGAAATAGGGAGGGTCCCCGTTCCCCCGCTGTGCTCACCTGTGGCATTGTAGACAGGGGGGCCGGAGGGGTACGTGGGGTACTGGGCGGCAGGGCCAGGTGGGGGGTACATGGCCATGGGGGTGAAGCCAGGCTGCGGAGGCATAGGGCCGACTTTGGGGTCCACAGGGAAGGGAGCTGGCGGCACTGCGGGGGGGTAGCTGGACAGGGGGATTTCCGGGCCTGCAGGAGAGATTGGGGAGGTCTGTGGCATCCCGGCACAGGGACAGGGATGGCACCTAAGGATGGCCAAGGCCCTTGGGGTGGCAGGTGCTGGAGTGTTATCCACAGCCCCCACCCCAGTGCCCAATTTTCCACCCGCATCCCTTCAGGTTCCACCACCTGACCCCCCCACAACCCCTCCAACCCTGTACCTCAGAACCTCTCCTGCTCCCTCATCCCAGAACCCTACCCCACCTCCTACGCCTCCATCCCTGCAGTCCACCCCCCACCCTCCCAATCCCCCCCTTCTCCTTGCCTCACCCCCCTTCTCCTTGCCTCCCCCCCCCCACACCCCCCCACACCCCATACCTACAGGACTCCTCTGCTCCCTCTCATCCCTTCAGCTTCCACCTTGCACCCCAACACCCCTGCACATCTCCCATCCTCCCAGACCCCTTCACCCTGTTCTTACAGGATCCTGCAAACCCCCATCCCTGCAACTTCCCCCTTTCCACCCCCAGGCCTCCCTGCCTTCCTTGAGGCCCCCTCAAAATCCCACCATCCGGTACCTCAAGAACCCTCCAGCAGCCCCCCCATCCCTGCTGCCCAACCCCCCCCACTCCAATTCCCCCCTGCATTCTTCCAAGCCCCCCCTCCTTGCCTCTTCCCAAACCCCTCCACTCTCTACCTACAGGACCCTCTTGCACCTCCCATCCCTATAGCCCCCCACATACACACCAATTCCCACAGGCCTCCGTCCAGATTCCCCCAATCCCCCACCCTGTACCTACCACACATCATGGACTGAGCCTCCCCCTGCATCCCCATCCATACGTCCCCCATCCATGCATCTCCCATTCCTGCACCCACCCATTTCCCCAGGTTCTCTTAACCCTGTACCTCCTTACCTGCAGGATCCTCTTGATCCTCTCCTCCTGCACACTCCCATCCCTGCATCCCCCATCCCTACACCCTCCACCAGATTCCTGTTCCCCCTGAACTCCACTAGGCCCCCTCAACCCCACTCCACCCCCTTTTCCTACAGGAGCCTCCTGCACCCCCATCCGTGCCCCCCAGCTCCGCACCTTGCAGAGGGGTGCGGGAGTGCTGCCGGCGCTGGTACAAGTAGCAGCAGGAGCACATGAAGCAGCAGACGATGGTGGTGACGATGGCGATGAAAAGCACCACGGCTGAGGCAATGCCCGCGATGGTCTTGGGGCTGTGGGACCCCCAGGCGTGGGGAGAAGGGCCTGGGGGGCACCCGGGGCGCACAGCCCCAGCCAGCACCCACTGGTGCTGCCCACTGTCCAGCACCCAGTGACACTGCCCAGTGCCCAGAACCGATGTCCAGTAACACTGTCCAGCACTGCTATCAGCACCCAGTACAAGTGTACACTGCCCAGCACCTAGCAGCATTGCCCACCCAGTAGCAGTGCCCAGTACCAATGCCCACTGCCCAGTGACCAGCATCCAGTATCAGTAACCAGTGCCCAGCACTGCCCAGCACCCAGTGCAAGTTTTCAGTACCAGCGTCCAGCACCCAGTGCCAACACCCAGTACCAGTGACCAATCCGCAGCATCCATCCCACAATGTTGAGTGCCCAGTATCAGTGCACAGCATGCAGTGCCCAGTACCAGTGTCCAGCACTCAGAACCCAATACCAGCACCCAGTACCAGTACCCAGTGTACAGCACCAACAGCAGTGCCCAGCACCCACTGCAAAGCACCAATGCCCAGTACCAGTGCCCAGAGTCCAGCAAGCCAGTACCAGTATCCAACACCCAGCACCTCTGCCCAGTGCCCAGTACCCAGCACTCAATGCCCAGCACCCAGTATTAGTGTTCAGCACCCAGAGCCAACAGACTGGCAACCCAATAGCACTGCCCAGTGCCCAGTACCACTCCCCAGAGGTCAGAATCAGTGCACAGCACCTGCATTCAGCATCCAGTAATAGTGCCCAGTGCCCCCACCAAGTACCAGTGCAGAGTACCCAGCGTCCAGCACCCGGTGCCACTGCTCAGTACCAATGTCCAACCCCCCAGTACCACTGGCCAGCATCCAGTACCAGTGCACAGCATCCAATACCAGTGCACAGCATTCAGTATGAATGCCCAGTAGCAGTGCTCAGCACCACTGCTGAATGCCCAGAACTCAATGCCCAGCACCCAATACCAGTCCACAGTATCCAGCACCAGCATCCAGCACCCAACCAGTGTCCAGCACCCAATACTAGTGCACAGCACCCAGCATCCAGCACCCAATGCTCAGTACTCACTACAAGGGCCCAGATACTACTTCCCAGCACCCAGTACCAGTGCCCAGCACCACTGCACCACTGCCCAATGCATAGCACACAATGACCAGCACTCAGTACAACTGCCCATCATGAGCACCAAGTCCCAGCCCACCCAGGGGAGCCTCCGGCCCCATCAGCCCTGGCTGTGGCACCTGAAGGCGAGGCAATGGCGCTGCTGGCGCTCGGTGAGTAGGCGCAGAGGGTCTCGGCAGCAGTACCGCTGCTGGCACGTGCCACAACAGAAGGTGAAGAACTCACAGTCGAAGCCAGGATGCCATGACCCGTTTTTGTCCACGTACCACAGGCAGTCTTCACCCCCGGACACTGTGGACAGCCACCCATCATCAGGGCCTTGGAGCACCTGGCCATCACGATCCTCAGGGGCATCAGCAGCACCCCATGCCCTTCATCCCCCACATGAGCAGAGCCCTTACCCCACTGTGTCCTATTCCCTTGTACCCCAGTCCATTTTGCCCCCTGACCCCCAAAATGTGCCCCTATACACCCCCAAATATGCTGCTCCTTCTTGTCCCCCTGTCCCTCATATCCAGCCCCACATCATACCCTGTTCCATCCTGCCCCTGTGTACCCCCATATCTTGCTCCATCCAGCCCTACACCCTTGCAGACCCCCTTCCATCCCACCCAGCTCTCCAACCCCTCCAGATTCCTCCAGATGCCCGCAGTTTCCTCCCCTTCCGTGTGTTCCAGTGGCAATTCCCACTTGGCAATTCCCACTCTATTTCTGTCTGGAGCCACCTGTCTTCCCAGAAATAGCGGCAGAGGCCCGGGAGCGGCCAGAGGCACCGGGGCAGCGGGTGGGGAGTCACGGAAATGGGCTTTGCGGGAGTCTCACATGGCTCACACACCCCAAAATGGGACAACGGCAGCTCAGGGACAAGTGGGGAAACTGAGGCACAGTTTCGTGCAGGGTTCGTGCATGGGAAGCCCTCAAATTCCCCGGGGCTGGGCATCCCGGCTCGGTTAGCCACTGGCTCCATGCCTGCTGTTCCCGGGGGCCAGCATCTACCGAGGACACCCCTAAAGCGGCAAATGAGAGGTGGGTTTCGGGGGGGGCGGGGAGGAGGGAATAGACACAGTGCCCAGGGGCACACTTTGTTGCAAGCAATCCCCGGTGAAAGGGGCCGTGTGCGGCACGACTCACAGTCACGGCTGGTGGCACCAAGTCCCACTCAGCAGGATCCCCGTGTCACGGATGGTGGCACTGTGTCCAGTCGCAGGGTGACACCGGATCCCCCCGGCCCTCCCCGGTGCCCTTATGTCTCTTACCCATCGAGGCGGCCAGGGCCACCAGCAGGGTCCCAGCCAGGGGCCAGCCACTCCCGGGGCTGCCGGGCCCCATCCCGGGGCCGTGCCCGGGCCCGGTGTCCCCGCTCAGCGCCCGGGACAGAGGCGGCGGCTGCGCGGCGGCACCGGGACCGGGGTCGCTCCCGTGGCCGGTCCTGGTGCCGCCCGGTGCCCGTGCCGCGGGGCCGCTCCCTCGCTGCCGGTGTCTCCCAGTGCCGTCCGGTGCCGGCGCGGGGCCAGCGCAGGCCCGCAGTGACGCCGCAGCCCGGCGGCGCTCGGTTGCTGCCCGGTGTTCCCCCTCTCCCGCCCCTCGCCCGGCGCCGCCTCACACCGCAGCCACGGGCCCCCGCCCGCCCCTACAGGGAGGAGCGGCGCCGCCGGCCCCGGACACTGGCAGGGGCGGGCGGGGATGCGGGGACCGGAGTGGCTTCTCTAGCACTACCCCCTCACAACTGTACCCCGCTGGCAACCCTTATTTCGCTTCTTCCTGCACCCCATCCTTTCGCTCCTCCTTGCACCACTCCCTGCACCTCCCCCGCATCCCATCCCCTACATCCAACCCCTTCCCCATTCCCTGCTCCCCGTCATTTCCCCTCCCAGCACCCCTACTCCCACCTCATCCCATCCCTGCACTCCTTATTTGCCTGCCCTGCACCCCATCACTTTGGTTCACAGCACCCTTTTTCTCCAACCCCATCCTTTCCCTGAACACCTTATTTCCCTACCCCTGTACCCCATCCCTTCACCCATCCTTGCACCCCCTCCCCTGCACCCTTCCTGTCTACTCTCCTGCACCCCAACCCTTTACCTCTCACCTCCATTCCATTCTTCGCTTCTACTCCTTGCTCACTTCCCAGCCTGGTGGGTGCCAGGGGTGCACAGCTGGATCTGGGGCACCCTCTTGACACTGGGGTCACCCCATTACCACCTCAAGCACAGCCAGACCCCAGATCTGTGGATCCTATCCTGACAATGCCAACTGGACCCAGGGATGGGCGATCTCAGAGGTGAGATAGAGGTGACACATCTTGAGAGTGACGTATCCCAAAAACCACCTTTATTAGAATCAGAACTTCAAATTCAGGGTCGTGGTGACACCAAGGTCACCATAAGCACTGGGATCACAGTGTCCCTATCACAGTGTCCCTATCAGCATTGCAGTGCCAGTGAGGGAACACAAGGTGAGGGCCAGCCCCTGCCACCCTGCTGTGGCTCCCTCTCCTGCTCCCACGGCGGGGTGGGGAGGCATGAGACATCTCCGCCATCCCTGGGCCAGCCAGGACGTGCCCCCGACCCTCGGTGGGGGTGTGGGCACTCACACTTGTGTGACAATCTCGCTGTTCTCGGGCAGATAGACCTGCTCGGGCACGCCGGCTGCTGAGCGTCGCAGCACCTGCACCGGGGGACCCTGGGGGGACAAAGACCCTGTGGGTGTTGGCACCCCACCTTGTTTGGGGGCACATCCTGGCACCAAGGTTGGGCTGAGGGAGTTGTGGGGGCATGGCGACAGGTCCCCACTTGCCCGGCATGTGTCCCACCTGTGCCATGGGTGCATTTGTCCTAGCGAGACTTCCAGGTAGACAGGGGGAGCTGGCCACTGAAATGTCTGCAGGGATCCTTCCCCACTCAAGGACACCCCAGTGCTGCCCCAAGGACCCACATGAGCCCTGCTTGTGGGAACCTGGGTGTGACACGAGGGACCCACATGGATCCTGCCCTAGGGACCCCCTTGAAGTCCTGGTCCTTCCCATGGGACTCTTGTGGGACCCCAGTCTTGCCCTACTAACCCCGTTGAGGTTCTGGTCTTTCCCAGTTCTACCACAAGACTCCCCATAGCCTCCCAGTCTTGCCCTTAGGATCTTCAGGAGAAAGTAGGGACCTACATGGAACCCCAGTCCTGGTCCAAAGTCCCTGTTAAGGTCCTGGCCCAACCCCAGTGACTCACATGGGACCCAAATCCTGCCCCAGGGGGTCCTGGTTCTGCTTCTTGGACTCACATGCGTCTCCAAACCTGCCCATGGAACCCTCAGAAGGTCCTCATCCTGCCCTGAAGGACGTGAAAGACCTTGCTTCTGTTCCCAAGAACAGAAGACCCCGCTCCTGGCCATTGGACCTCCTAAGGAACCTAGTCCTGCCCCAGGGACCTCCCAGGGACCCCTCTGGGACCCTAATCTACCCATGGAGACCCACTCAGGACCCTGGTCCTGCCCCAGGGACCATCAGGGACCCTCCAGACTCAACCTATGGGACCTTAGACCTGCTCAGAGGACCCTCAGAGGGTCCTGATCCTGCCCCAGAGGATCTTACAAGACCTTGATCCTCTCCTCAGGACTCTCCTGAGAGCATGGTCCTGCCCCAGGGTTCCTTCTGGGATCCCAGTCACGTCCCAACAACCCTCACAGGACCCCTTGAACCCCCTCAGGACTTCACTCTTGTTCTAGAAATCTTCATGGGACCCCACCAGAACCACACATCCCTACACTACCTCAGAGTGACAACTCATGTCACCTGCGGGACAGCACCCAGGGGGTCTCCCTTCTCCCACATGACCACTCCCAGCCAGAGCCCATGTCCTACCTGAACCAGTGACAGGATTCCATGAGCAACAGGCATGTCCCTGGTGGTGCCACCACGGGGTCTCGGGAAAGCCCCTTGCCGGTCGAGGGAGTGGGGCCGGGCACCCCTCAGCCGGGCGCGTTGGTGCCACGACTTGAGCTCCTCGGTGACGGCAGCCTTGGAGAGCCCACGGGCCCCAGCAGGTGCATAGTCCTTGAGCGAGGGCGTGCGCACAATGCGGCTACGTGAGGGCACCAGACGCTGGTACCGCAGCGGGGCCAGATCCTGCTCATACAGGAAAGTCAGGGGGCCAGCAGGAGGCAGGAGCCGGAGGGCACCCCGAGGGTAGTAACCAGGCTCGGCAAGGGGCAGCGGAACTGCAAAGGACACGTCAGGGCTGCTGCTGCCCGGTGAGGTTGTGTGGGAGATGCTGGAGAGGTCGGAGATGCTGTCATCGGAGCCAGAGCAGCACACAGGGCCAGGGGTCAGGATGCAGGAGGTGGGCACAGTGACTGTGTAGTAGGTGGGGCGCCGACGGGGTGTGGTGCTGCGGCCCCGTGGCTCAGCTGGCTGCCAGCATGGGTCCACCCTGCAGGCAAGACATTGTGGCTGCGGGAGGACCCTTCCCCTTCCCCAAAGCCAGGGCAATCCCTGGGAGAAGTGTGCCCATGGGTGTGGGGTGCAGCCGCCCTGTGGGGAGACATCTAGCCTCCTCCCATGGGATTAGCTCCAGCCTCCCTCTGGGGCAGTCTCCAGCCTCCTCCCAAGGGATTAGTTCATCCTCCCCACAGGGCTGACCTCCATCATCTCCATAGGGTTACTTCCATCCTCTCTATGGGATTATCTCCAATCTCCTCCCAATGGATTTCTGTCCATCCTCCCCACAGGGTTTTCTCCAACATCCCCACAGGATTACCTTCATCCTGTCTCTGAGATAATCTCCACCCTTCCCATAATATTGTGTCCATCCTCCCAATGATTGAGCTCCATCATCTCCATGGGGTTGGTTCCATCCTCTCCCCATGGGATTATGTCTGCTCTCCCTGTAAGATTTTCTCCATCCTCTCCATACAATTAGTTCCACACTTCCCTTGATGTTTTCTCCATTATCTTCTCCATGGGATTATCTCCATCCTCCTCCCCATGGGTTTGCTCCATCATCTCCATGAGATTCTCTTCATCCTCTCCCACAGGATTACTCCCATCCTTCCCACAGGATCAGCTTCATTTTACTGCCAGTGGGACTACCTCCATCCTTCCTATGGGCTTATTTCCAACATCCTCCCCATGAGCTGAGCTCCATCATCTTCACAGGGTTATTCCCATCCTCCTTCCCTCCTCTGCCCCTGGAGATTGTGCTCCATTCTCCATATGGGATTATCTCCATCCCCCTCTCCACAGGGTTATTTCTATCCTCCCTTACAGAAGCACTTGTCTAACCTCCCCATGCTCAGGACATACCTCAGAGACTGGGTCTGTTCTTGCCGTCCTGATGGCTCTGGGGTGCTGGGAGCACTGGAACCTGCCTGCCGGCACAGCACCAGAGTCCGGATGGGGACAAACCGGTGGGTAGGATCCCCTGTCCTGGACACTGGGGAGCCTGCAGAGTCAGGGCTGCTGGGGGCCAAGGAGCTGGCAGGGGCAGCCATCAGGGACCCAAGACAGCATTGGGAGCTCTGGTTTTCCCCATCCTCAGGGTTGATGCTGGGATTTTTGGCCCTCTCGTAGGGTCTGTCCAGACTGGCCTCCTGCCAGGGACTGGGGGGGGGCATCAGAAACCCCAACTCCTCCTCCTTAGTGGGGTCCTTGGAAGATGGGGACCTTTGCGGTGCAGCAGGTCCTGGTGGCTGTGTGTCCTCTGCAGGAGAGATAGAGGGTTGGGATGGAAGAAATAGGTGGATGGTTGACATGGAGGGGAGATGTGGGGGGTTGGGATGGAAGATATACATAGGGGAATGGCATGGAGGGGACACATAGCAGTGGAATGGGATGGAGAGGACACAGGGAGAGCAGGGATAGAGGGGACACAGGAAGGGTTGGAATGGGAGGAACACACCAGGGTCCTCCCTGGTCCCCACAGCCCCCTCACCCTCCTCCAGCAGGCTGGTGTCAGACATGGAGCTCTCGTCGGAGGCATTGAGCTCTGTGGGGCAGGGCCCTGTGAGAACAGAGCCAGGGCCGCCTCCGGGTGCCAAAGTGCTCCCACGGCCCCACCACCACCCAGCACGTCCCTGCGGGCCTCCGCTCCCCTCTCCCACGCCACCTGTCCCAACACGCTCTGGGACAGCAGTGGTACCGGCCAGGCCGGCTTTACCAAGCTGTGTGCAGATCCCAGCCTGCCCGAGACGGGCAGGCTGGGGCCACCAACAGGGAAGGAGATGCCGCCACCATGGCCCTGGTCCTTGGAGGGGACAGGGACGGAGAAAATGGGGATCCCCTTGGATGGCCACCACTGGAATGTGGACACAGCAGCTGGGCCATATCCTGCCCCCCTTTGGGTGCAGGTGCTGAGGATGGATGATTTGGTAGTTATGGGGTGCAAGCGGCATGGATGAAGGGTTGAAGTACATTTGGGGGGGGTGCAGCCAATGGAGGTGAAGTACTGGGGTGGATTCAGGGGGGTATTACTGGGGATGGTTTATCGGGGTGCCTGCACTATGGATGGAGTTTTGGGGTACCTTCAGGGGTTACATATACCAGAAATGGCTTATTGCACTGGGGATAAAGTTTTGGGGTGTGTTCAAGGGGGTACATCCACAAGGGATGGTATGTTAGGGTGCATGCACTGGAGACAAAGTTTTGGGGTGCACTCACAAGGATACAGCCACCAGAGATGAAGTATTGGGGTACCTTGAACAGGGTGCATTAACAGTGAGAACGTATTAAGGTGTATGTACCAGGGATGGCCTTCCAGGGGGCATCCAAAGGATATGTTCAGCAGGGATAGGGAATTGGGGTGCATTCACCAGGAATGTTATGCTGGGGGGCATTTTGTGGGGGCGCATTCATTGGGGGTGTAGAACTGGGTTGTATTCACAGAGGATGGAAAGTTGGGGTGCATCCAGGGAGGTGCACTCACCAGGGATGGGAATTGGGGTGCAGGCATTGTGGATGGTATATTGGGGTGCATCTAGAGGAGTGTATGCACTTGGGATGAAGGACTGGGCTGCATTCCGTGGGGTGCATTCACAGGGTACTTCAGGTGTATTTCCCAGGGACACCCAACCAAGCAGCACCCCGTTCTGCCTCCCTGTTCTGCCAGCATCCCCCCACCATCTGGGGAGCTCAGGGGGCTCACCCTCAGCAGTACTGGTGTCCTGCTGCCCTGCCAGGAGCTGCCGCTGGCTCAGAACCTGCTCCAGGTCCCGCAGCTTCTGCTCTTCCCGGAGCGCCGCAGTCTGCCGCCTCTTCCGCACCTGCCGGCCAATGTTCTCCTCGTGGCAGAGCCGGCGAGAGGCCTCAGCAATCTGCAGCTGCAGAGCCCGCTCCCGTTCCAGGGGGTCCTGGGGCCAGGGGACACACTCAGAAACACACCTTGACACCCCCACGCCCCTCATTGTGCTTAACACCCCAACACCACCCACAGCACTTGGGATCCCAATCCCATCCAGCATCTCATCTGGAATCCAAACAGCCAGCACCACTCTTGGAACCCAATACCACCCATCATGCTCAAGACCCCACCACTACCCATAACATTTGGAACCCACCTCCTCCCATAATTTGGGCACCCCAATACACCTGAGACCCCATCACAACCATCACTTTGGCATCCCAACTCCACACATTATGTTTAGGACTCCATGATAACCCCATTAACTCAACACCCCAACACCACTCATCATGCTTGGAACCCTACCTTGTCCCATCTCCTGGGCACCCCAACACCAACCATTGCATTCAGAAACCAAACATTTCCCTTCACTGGGGCATCTCAGCACCCCAACACTATCCATAATGCTTGAAAGCACACCCCTGCCCCTCCCACCTATAGCACTTGGTACCCAACCACCACCCATGGGATGGAGATGGCAGCATTTCCAGGCGACCACCAGGCAGCTTCAACAGGGGATGTGAGGGGAAGGGAGAGGATGGGTCTCCACCACCTTTGCACCCCTGGGACTGCCTCACCACCCCATGCAGAATGACGATCTCATCCAGCTTGAACGCAGCCCCGATCCTGCGACGGACCTTGGGGGGCTTCTCACCCACTTTCAGGGGGTACTCACGGGGCAGGGTCCCTGTCAGCTCCTGAGGACGGCACAGGGACACTGAGCAGAGCCATGGCAACATGTGAGGGTGGGCAGGGGATCCCTGTGCCCTGCTCACCGCCTCACGCAGGCACAGCCGCCGCAGCTCCTGGATGCAGCCATCAAGCCGGGCCTCCAGCGCCTGCTGCTGCCGGCGCTCTGCCTGCACCCGCTCCTTCGGTGGGGACACCAGGCTGTCAGGGCCTAGAACAGACACATGGACACCTGGAGGGATGGGAGCACCCAAGCACCACCCCCCCCGCCACCTCACAGCCTCCCTGCCTTAGTTTCCCTCCACCACAGGGGGAGGAAAAAGTAGCCATGACCCTCCCAGCAGCACCCATGGGTACTCCAGCTGCCCCAAAGCAGCTGTGCCTCCCTTCCCCCCCAGCAGCATCCGTGGGTGTACTGACTCCCCTGGAACACCTGTTTCCCCCACCCAGCAGCACTCGTTGTTTCAACCCCTCCAGGGTATCCAGGAACCTCTCCTCCAGCAGCACCCATGGGTCCTCCAATCCCCCAGGGTATGCATTAAATTCCCCCAGCAGCACAATGGGTGCTTCAGCCCTCCCGGGACACGTGTGACGTCCCTGCTGGGGGCGGAGGGGGGGTGGCAGGGGGGGGGCACGAGGAGGAAGGTTTCAGTCTGACTCAGCCATCCCAGGCCAAACCCGTCTGAGTCAAATCCTGTCCAGAGCACCCTCCACTACACTTGTGGTGCCTCCCCAAACGCAGAGAAAGCCTCCATTCCTCCATGCCTTCATTTCCCCAAAGCTTTCTCCATGGCAGCTCATGTGTCCCCAGAGTGCCCCCATGCACCGAAGTGCTCCGTTCTCTGCCTGGGAAGGAGGGGCACGTCAATCAGAACACCCATGGGCGACAGGGGCATCCCAAAACCTCCCTCACCCCCAAACTCCCTTCTCACCCGAGTTCAGCATGATCCTGCTGTCCATGTCACTCGCCTCCCCCATGCCGCGCCGGGATCCTGCGGGCAACAGTGGGGACACAGCTCGTCCCCACGCCGCCAACCGGGCTGCACCCATGGGTGCCCCCCACCCTGCACCCCCAAATTCCCTCATGTCACACCAGGCGTGCCACGATGGCGGCGGGGAAGAGGCGAGGCTATGTTTGCTTTGCCTTCTTGTAGGTCCTACCATAAATAAAGGGTGAGGACAACGCGAGGCGGGGGTAGGGTGACACCCTCGAAGGGGTTAAAGGTGGTCGGGGTGCGGTGAGGGGGGAGGCCGGGGTCCCCTCGCTCCCCCCTCAGCTGCTTTCGCTGGACACCTCTCGCAGTTTTCCTTTCTTTTCCGTCTGGGCTGGCGGCGGATCCCGGGGTGGGAGCGACGCCGGCCTAGGAAAAGGGGGTTCCCAGCGCCCCAAGACCCCCAAACCTTTGGGGAAGGAGTGAAAGGGGGGCAGTGGGGCGGGTGGAAAGGGGTTCACACCGCTTTTCTAGTGCCGTCGCCTGGCCGTGCCTCAGCTTCCCCAACCCGCTCCACGTCGCACTGGGCGGCCAGAGGCAGGGAGGAGGTCCTGGGAGTCCCGGCGGGGAGGGAGAATCCCTTACCTGAGCCGCCCGCCGCCACTGCCGGCTGTGCTCTGCCGGGGAACGGACGGGTCTGGACTTGAGCGGAGGGAGGAGCAGGGTGAGCAACACCTGCCCCAACCCCTGCCCCGCCCCGCTGGACGGCCCGCCAGCTGCTGCGCTGCACGGCACTGCACGGAACGGAATGACACGGCACGACGCTGTCTGGCATGGCATGGAATGGCATGGAATAGCATGGAGTAGCACTGCATGGCACAGCACGGCATGGCACTGTATGGTATGGGGTAGGTGACATGGAATGCACAGTGTGGCTTGGCTTGGCTTGGCTTGGCTTGGCTTGGCTTGGCTTGGCTTGGCTTGGCTTGGCTTGGCTTGGCTTGGCTTGGCATGGCATGGCACGGCATGGCACGGCATGGCATGGCATGGCACGGCATGGCATGGCATCGTGTGGTGCAGGATGGAACTATGTGATATGGCATGGAATGGCATGGTACGGTATAGATGTGTCACAGCATGGCCTGGCGCATAACAGCAGGAGGTGATGCAGCTTGGTGTGGTGTGGCACTGCAGCGCAGCACAGCCTAGCACAGTTCTTGCCGGAGGCTCCGTCTCTAGTGCCATGTAAGCATGGGCCAAGCAGAACGACCCATCGTCGCCCTGGCCATGCACAGCAGGACAGCACCAGGACAGTGCCAGGATGGTGCCAGGACAGAGCCAGGATGGTGCCAAGGCTCTCCCAGGCTATGAGCCAATGATGGCGCAGCCACTGTGGTCCGTCTGAGCTGGACTGGAGTGAGCTGGGCACATCCTGCATTGCTACACCTGGCAGGGTGGAGAAGAGATTCATCCTCATGGGAAGGGGCTAATCAGGATGGGGTGAGAAGGCAGGGAACAGGCAGGGTGCAGGCAGGTTGCAGGCAGAGAGCAGGCAGGGAGCAGGCAAGGAGTGCAGGGAGCAATCTGGGGGAGGTGCAGATTCCCCAGAAAAATGGCCTGTTCCCTGCCTTGGTGCCTAGGGTGGTGCTGTCAGCCTGGGGCTGTTGGTATGAGATTTATTCAAACCAGTGTCTCTTTATCCCTCCCAGTGGACTGCAGCTGCAGGTGGAAAGGGCAGGGGTGAAACACGCATAACTGTGGAAATGGGGAAAAACATAAGGAGAAGACAGAGGACAAGGAGAGGGAAACTGAAGGAGTGAGGAAGGCTCTGTGCCACCAGGGGATGGCGGAAGGCCTTGGATGGACACCAGTTGCAGCTGGGCTGGTGGCACCATCGGCGAAATGAGCCAGTGGCCACCATGACCACCCTTCATCCCCACCATACACCATCAGCTCAAGGCAATGCCACCCCACCCCTGTCTCTGTCCCATTTCCAGCAAGAAAACCAGATAAAAGACTTTATTTGGTTGTTCTCTGGTTCATGGAGCCAGGCAGGTGCAGGTCAGGGGAGAGTGTTGCCTGGATCCCCCATATCACCCCTGGCACTGCCCTGGTTTTACCAGCTCCTTCCAGCCCTGGCACCCTGGTTCTCACTGGCATAGGGACACCAGGCTCCGGTACTTACCCTCAACCACAAGCTCACTCAGAATGGCAGTGTCAGGTGCTGTTCACAGTGCTGGGATGTGCTGAGGAGGGGGGCAGCCCAGTGTGTGCCAGGGGACTCAGGGAGCTCTGCTGGGTTGGCTTTGGCTCACATGTGTCGGGCACCTGCCTCTGCCAGCTTCATCTTCTGCAGGCTGTCCTGCACCTGCAGGAACTCAGGATGAGGGTCCAGCTCTGGCCCACCCACCTCCCACTCATACTGCAGGAGGGGCAGCCATGGGGTCTGGTTGGGATTCCCCCAGACTTCCCCATGACCCGGCTGTCTCCTGACACGGGTATTCCCTCAGCTGTCACCATGACCTGGTCACTGCTGGCCATCCCTTGACCCATGTCCACTCTCTCTAGCTTCCTTTGGCCACTCCTCAAGTTCTCTGGACATTATTCAGCCCAGCTTCCCAACAGCCCAATCAGCACTTAGCTGTCTCCAGGAAAGGCATGGATACATAGCTGGATGGACATGTGGAGGGTGGATGGATGGATGGATGGATGGATGGATGGATGGATGGATGGATGGATGGATGGATGGATGATGGATGGATGAATGTTAGTATGTATGGACACATAGGCGGATGAATGGATGGATGATGGTGAGGTGAAGGCAGGAGAGCTGGCCTGGATATAGGAATGGAGGCTGGGACAGACAGACATGGACAAAGGGACATCACAGACCTCCTCAAGTCTCTGGTGGCACTTCTTCAGCTGCTGCTCCAGGTCAGATGGGGGCCCCTGCAGCTCCTCCCTGCCTCAGCTGCCAGTTCTCCAGCACATGCAGGAGCTCGGCCCTGTGCCAAGGCAGGATGCCCCTGTGGGGATGGACAAGTTTCAACTGGCCATCCCACCCGGCCACTCAGCTGGAGATAGGCCCATTCCCATGCTCACCTGCTGTGGCTGAAAAGTAGCTCCCAGTGAAGGTCCCAGTGGCTACAGAACTCCCATATCAGGTTGGGCACCTTCTTAGGCTGAGTAATGCTCCTGTGGCCATCAGGGGCCAGGTCCAGGGAGAGAACATCACTCCTGTCACCTTCTAGAGTGGTAGGGGATCAGCAGGGGATGGGAGCACCAAGGGATGGGTCACCAGAAGCATGGGGTCACCAGAAGCATGCAGTCACCAGTGGGAAAGGGTCACTGGGGATGGGATCACCACAAAGGATGGGGCAACCTGGGACAGGGTCGCTGGGGGATGGGGAGGAGTCATGTACCAGTACAGGGTTAAGATGCTGTACACCAGCCCCTGTGTCCCCCAGCCTCTGTGGTCTTGTGCTGGCACAGCCCAGAGTCCTCACATGCTGACTCCATCACCCTCAGGGTCCTTATGTGCAAATTCCCTGTCCCAGGCCACCCTGTGGTCCCCACAACTTCCCATCACTCCTTAGGGTCCTCATTATCCCTGGGGTACCCACCACCCATCAGGTGCCTGTCACCTCTGAGGCTCCATTGTCCCCTGGGGTCCCCATCACCCCTGGGGTGTTCACAATCCCTCAAGGTTCTCATTACTTCTTGGGGTCCCTGTCACCTTCAGGGTCTCTATTGTCTCTGGGGTCTCCCTCACTCCAAGGTTCCCATCACCCCTGGTGTCCTGCTGTCCCTTTGTCCCCTTCACCCTTGGAGTTCCCGACACCACTGGGGTTGAGATGTCATCATCGTACTGGATGTCCCCATAACCTTCAAGTCCTTACTCTCCCTGCATTCCTCATCATTTCTGGAATAGTACCGGGACACTGGGAGGACTGCGGGTTACTGGAAGTACTGGTGGGTTACTGGGTCATTGCCATGGGGACTGGTTGCACGGAAGTATTTGGAGGACTGGGGCTTACCGGGGGCTTGAATGAGCACAAGGAACTGGAAGGTTATGGGGAGACTGCAAGTTGCTGGGGAACCCGGCAGTCACTGGGGTCTGCTTGCATTGAGGGGTTATTGGAAGCACTTGTGTGTTGCTGGGAGGACTGGGGGGATTACTGGGAATATTGAGGATTTACTGGGGGACTGAGATGGGGACTGGTCACACACGGCTGAGCGCACAGGCAGCTCCTGGGTGGACCGGGCGTTGGCAGCGCCCGGCTTTACTGGTGTTGCTGGGCAGACACGCGGGCGATACTGGTGCTGCACACGCACCTCCCCCAATAGGCGCTCGATTGAGGCCGCCTGCTCCTCTGGATTCGCGTCAGGCGGATCGGCGCTCGGCTGGCCGCGCCTGTTGCCCTCTTCCGCTGTCGCGTTGGCGCCGCGGGGCTTCGGGGGGGTCTGGGGGCGCCATGACCAACGGTGGGAACGGGGGGCATGGGGGTCAAGGGGGACCGAGGGGGGACAACCGGGGGCCCGCATAAGCAATGGTGGGAACGGGGGAACGAGGGGTTGTGGGCGGACGGGAGGGTCCAGAGGCCGCCATGACTGGTGGTGGGAACTGGGGAATGGAGCGGCCGGGGAGTCCGGGCGGGTCCGAGCGGGTCCGTGGCCTCAAAGACCAACGGGGGGTTTGAGGGGTTCCGAAGGCGGGGGGGGCTGATGGGGCACCGTAAGGGGAGCTCCTACATATCGGCGGGGGTGATGCGGCTGACGTGGGGAAGGTACTGGCAGGAGCTTTTGGGAAGCGACTGGGAGACTGTGTCCCTTTGGGGGCGGGGTGCTGGGAGTTCTGAGTGCCTTCGGTGCGGATACTGGGAAGTCTGTGTCCCTTTTCAGGAAGTCTACATCCCCTCATGGGGCAGAGATGGCAGGTTGTTCACACAGAATGTGCGGGTCCCTTTGGAGAGGGGTTAGGCAGGGACCTGAAGTGCTCCTGACTCCTCCTCGGCCTCCCTCCCCACAGTTTACTCTCTGGACGGGCTCCTGGTGTTCGGGCTGCTGCTGGTTTGCACTTGTGCATATCTGCGGAAGGTGCCCCGACTGCGCACCTGGCTCCTGTCTGAGCGCAGGGGGATCTGGGGAGTCTGCCACAAGGGTGAGGGGCACTGGGGACACTGGGGTATGGTGCGGGGGTGCTGGGAACACTGGGATGGCGGCACTTGTAACACAGGGGTACAGGATGGGGATCCTAGGATCACTGGGGTCAGGTCTGGGACAGGGCCATTGGGTCTAGGGTGGGGACGCTGGGTTCTGGAATGGGGACACAGAGATCTGGGATGTGGGTTTTGGGGTCTGGGATGGGGACACAGGGACTGGGAATGGGAACATGGGGTCTGGGATGGGCTTATGGGGAATCAGGATGGATCTGGGATGGGGACATGGGGCCTCACCCCATTCTGTCCCACCTGCAGCTGCTGTGATTGGTACCCGCCTGCACGTGGCTGTGTCTGTGTCCTGTCTTCTCATGGCGTTCTACATCCTTGTGGGAAAGTGATTAGATGGGGACCTGCTGGTGACCTGAGAGACACCCTGGGACTGACTAGAAATCCTGTGACTGATTCCGAAGACCCCTGTATGGACTAGAGATCCCACTGCTGACCCTGGAGACCTCAGTAATGACCCTGAACCACCCCAACATCCACCTGGATCCCGCATGTGGCAAGCCAGGGACCATTGTGGCCCATCACTCCCCTTGAGCCCACCGAGGGCAACTGTTGGGGCCAACAGGGCATCTTTAGACTGCTGGAAAAGGATTTCCCATGAATTCTGTAGAGACATGGGTGAAGGGACCCCCAGGACTGAGGGATCCAACTTTGCCCTGTTAGCCTCTTCTCTTGATGCTGAGCAGGGTCCTGGTGGGACCATGGCAGGCTGTGGGGCCCAGGCAGGCTCCTCCTGCGTCTATGGGATTTTCCTATGCCCCTCCAGTGTGGGGGACCCTCAGGGGGTTCTGCTTCTGCAGTAGGGGGTTAGTGACCCCCCGAATTGTAAATATTGGACCACCACATGCAAATAAAGTGGGGATTCCTCTTGGCAGTGCTGGCCTGTGGGTCCTGTGGGGTTGGTGCCCTGCTTGGGCACCCTGTACTGTGGGTTGAGGGTCCTGTTAGGTGTGTGTGAGGAGGTCCTTGGAGACTGGCTCCTATGGCGTGGAGGGCTCCAATAGTTACGGGGGTCTTGGGGTGGGGATGATTTGTGCAAATAAAGTGGGGGGGCTGTGGGGTGGGGAATTTCTGAGTAGAGCATCCTGGCCCGGTTCGTCCAGCTCTCTGGAACCGGGAGCGATGCAGCCCCTCAGTGAGGAGCACGGGGGCTGTGCCCTCCCCAGGTGAGTGTGTCCGGCCCCGCCAGCGCGCACGGCTGTGCCGTGTGTGTGCAGGGCGGTCCTCCGGGCGGCCGGGGGCGCTCTGGAGCGCCGCGTTGCCTTCCCGTCGTGCTTCGCGCTGCCACGCTATATAAAGGGCAGGCTCGGAAGTGGCGAGTGTGTGTGTGCGCGCGAGTGTGTGTGCGCGCGCGAGTGTGTGTGCGCGCGCGAGTGTGCGTGCGAGTGTGAGTGTGCGCGCGAGTGTGAGTGTGCGCGCGAGTGTGCGTGTGCGCGCGAGTGTGCGTGTGCGCGCGAGTGTGCGTGTGCGCGCGAGTGTGCGCGCGAGGCGTCAGCCACCCTCCCCCCTACACGTTGATCTTATTCGATCGGCCGGGCCCCGCCGGGCCGAGGTGAGAAGAAAGCGCCGCGAAGCCCTTGGGCGCTGTGCGGCTGGGCCGGGTGGGATGAGTCGATCAGATAGGCGAGGCTACGGCCGCTGAGCGCCCTGCGATTCTGACCCGCGCCCACGTCTGCAGCCCCGAGGCCGGCACCGACCTGGCCCCGACAGCGACGGGAGACAAAACGCCCCGGCTTCATCCCGGCCCATCCAGCCCCGGGCCACGTGTCGAGGCCGGAAGCGGGCCCTGCACCAGGCTCCGTACGGGCTTTGCAGGGATTTGTTCCACCCCTGTGGGGCCCTCACGCTCCGTGCCATCCTGGTAATCGTTCACCGGGCCCTGCAGCTGTGTGGGGCACAAAGGCTATGCACCACGAGCATGGCCTCTGTGTTTTATTGAGGGTGTGTGGTGACAAGAGGATGGCCACAAGGAGACAACCACGGTGATTACTGGGGCATGGCCGTGGTAACAAGAGGGACAGCCATAGTGCTGACAAAGCTGTGATGGTAACCAGGGGACAGCCACGGTGTAGATGAATACAGTTGTGCTGGTAATGAGAGGATGGCCATGGTGATAACAGGACAGCTGTGGTGGTAGCAGGAGGATGGCTGTGGTCGTGACAAGGGGACAGCAGTGTGGGTGACCAAGGGATGGCTACAGTGGTGATAAGAGGATGAGCATAAAGTGACCGCCACATAGGTGAAAAGGGAATGGCTGTGGTGGTGACAAGGCCATGGTGGTGATGAGGGGACAGCAGTGATTCTGGCATTACTGGGAGAAGCAGCTGTGATGCCTGCTGATGGTGGCCC
The DNA here is from genome assembly GCF_021018805.1 of Prinia subflava. NCBI lineage: Eukaryota > Metazoa > Chordata > Aves > Passeriformes > Cisticolidae > Prinia > Prinia subflava. Next base: position 6,925,017 of record NC_086269.1, read on the forward strand.
TGCTGTGGGGGCACTAACAGGGGGTCATCAGCTTAATGGTGCCTGGCAGGCTTCATCTGCCAAGGTGACACTGCAGATGCTGTGGGATGTGGCCACCCTATGCCACTGTCTCCATCTGTGGCACAGTAGGCATGGGATTGTCCCTATGCTGCTGTGGGAACAGGCATGATCCTTTCCTGTGGCCGTGTCCCCCATGCCTGTTATGGTACTTGCTGGCATCCCTGTGCCACCACAGATGGACAAGTGTCACCAGTGTCCCCTAACCCACAGGGTGACCCTATGCTACCAGAGTTGTAACTTCTGTTACAACAGTAGCTGCCTTAGCTATTCTGTTCCCCGTGTCCTCTTGTGACTGTGGCCCCCATATGCCTGTGTTCCCCGTCTCCCTGTGCACAGATCAGTTGTGTCCTCCATGTCCCTCATGTTCCCATATTGGCTGTGTCCTTCATGTCCCCCTATGTCCCCCATCTTCCTGTAGCCCCATATCAGCTGTGTTCCTAAGTGTCTCCCATGTCCCCCATCCTCGTGTGTCCCTGTACTAGCTCTACACGTACCCAGTGTCCCTGATGTTCCTGTGTCCCTCGTGTCCCCCATGTCCAGAATATGCAGCCTTATGTGTCCCCTGTCCTGTCCCCAGTGCAGTGGGTCTGGCCTGGCTCTGTGAGGACGTGGCCTGGAGACACACAAATGGGACACAGTCCCTGGTGGGGTGGAGGCGGCTCTGGGGTGCGGGGGCTCATGACTCCCCATTGCCATGTCCCGGTCCTCCCCCAGCCCCGGGAGGGGCGGGAGGAGGGGCTGTTCCCAGGGGCATGATGCCCCATGGCGCTGTTCCTGGAATAACATTCCCAATTTCGTCCCAGGGATAAATTCCGATGCCATTCCAGGGAACACATTCCGGGGATTACATTCCGAGTCCTGTTTCCAGGGATACACTCTCGACGATGATGGGGTTCCCGGTGCCGTTCTCATGGATAGCACTCCAGTGCCGATGCCCAGCACCAATCCCGGGATACTATTCCCGGAGTCCTGTTCCCATTTCCATTCCCGGGAGTAACTTTGGGCGTGCCGTTCCTGGGACTTCCATTCCCGTGTCTCTGTTCCCGATACCGATGCCCAGTGACATTCCCATGAATAACATTCTCGATGCCCATTCCTGCTGCCATTCTCATGGCAAGCGTTCCCGAAGGCGATGCCGGCTTCCGTTCCAGGGGGTTCTATTCGTGATCCACTGCCCGTTCCCGGGGGCAATGCCGGGTGCCGTTCCCAGGGGTTCCATTCCCGGTGCCCGTTCTCGGAGGTAATGCCCCGTGTCGTTCTCGCGGGTTCCTCTCCCGGTGCCTATTCTCGTTCCCGGGGGCGATGTCAGGGGTTCTGTTCCCGATGCCGTTCCTGGGGGCGGGGGCAGGTGGCGGCAGGTGCGGGGAGGCCGGGCCGTTGGCGGGGGCGGGGCCGCGGCGGCGGTGCTCGCACCGGCCGATCTGCCGCCGTTGCCACCGCCGTTGCCGCCGCCATGGCCGATACCGGAGCCCGGTGGATGCCGCTGGCGCTGTGTCTGGCTGTCACCGTGTCACCAGGACGCACCGGGGAGCAGCTACATGTCTGCAAGGAGGTACCGGCACCGGGAATGGGGGGGGGGGGAAGGGGGAGGGAAGGGAGGAACCGGTAACACACCACTACCACTACCCCCAAATTCCCCCCACGCACCCCGGAGATGAAAACGGAGTCCCGGAACACGGATAGGCCGCTCCCTATGGGATGGAGGAGACAGGTAGGGGTCAGGGGTCTCGGTGGCACCGAGCATGGGGCGTCTCTTGTAGCAGGGAGGGACTGGCCGACCTCCGGGGGGCCCGGGAAGGGGGCTTTGCTCCCAGGGGCTTGGCCAGTCCCCGAGGGTGTCCTTGAATACCCCAACAGGCGTCACCCCATCATCGTCCCCGAGTCCCTACCCCTCAGACACATTGGGGTCTCCCCAACTCCCCTCCGTGCTGCTGGGGGGGATGACAAGGAGCGGGGGGGGGGACGGGACACACAATCACAATGGCCACGTGCCATTCCCAGCCCAGCAGACAGTGGCCAAAGTATCCTGTGAAGAAAAACTGTCACCAGGATCTGTCTACCTTGGGGACAGCAGGTGAACCCTCTAATACTCTTCCTGGGTTGTCCATCCCGTCCCACCTTCCCCCCATTTTTCTGCCCCCCTCCTCAGACCTGCAGCTGCTTTTAATCTGGGCCAAGATTTTTTTTTTTAATTTTTTTTTCTGTGATCCAATCATTTTTGTCCGTGTTCCATGATCCGGAGCTGGAAACAATAGACCGAGGCTGGCACCTGCCCCAGGAGCAATCAGTCCCCGAGAGGGGGTGTCCCCTGTCCTTCACTAGGGAAAACCCTTCTTCCTTCCCTGGCCAGGCCAGAGTGACAGTGGCAGTTTGGCATGTTCTCCACCCCCAGAGCCACCCTGGGGCTGAATTAGGTCAATTTATGTAGATTTAATAAAAACCTGGAAAAGTTTAGAAAAGAGAGAAAAAATACCCTCTCCCCAAGGGAACCCCTCGGGACTGAGAGCAATGTGATAGTTCGGGGCTGCTGAAAGTTGGGGTGACCCTCTGGGTACTCCCAGGGTGATGGGGACCTTCCTCTGTGTCCTCATCCCAGGGCCAGGGGCCCTCCATGCTGCCTGTACATGAGCAGGTGGTGCTGCAGGCATCTCTCTGTCCCCACTTTTCCTTCTTCACACCCTTGTTACCTCTTCAATCCCTCTTTTCCCTCCACTACCCCCATCCCCCTCTTCCTCCCCGCCCCCGCCCCCCCCCTTGCTGTGTTTCCAGCTGACGGGAACATCAAAGCAGTTGTTTTCTCATCAACCTGCCACGCTCCAGCAGCTGCTGGGAGCATGAAGCTACAGCACTGGCTCTTGACACCCCAGAGCTGCCACGGAGGGATGGGGAGCTCCCCCTGTACCCCAAACCCCAACACCGCCACCAGATGTGGCCTTCACCGTGCCCACGCTGTCTGTCCCTGGCATCAGCTCACCAGCCTTAAGCCAGTCCCAGCTTGGTGCAGCTGGCAGGATGGTGGGGTCGTGGTGCCCTTGCTGTCCCCAGCACTTCCTGGTTCCCCCTAGTCCCCCCTGCACTCCCCCACTATGCCCGGGGTTCTCCCAGGCTGTATCCAGGTTGTGCCATGGCTGTTTTATGAGCAAAATGTATGACAGGCACACCGAGGGGTGTGACAGTGCCATGTGCTCCCAGGAACGTCGGGGGGAGGGGTTGCAGGGCTGTTGGTGCTCCAAGGATCCTGGGCAACCCCAGCCAGGTCACCTCCACCCAAGCACCCCCATTTCCCAGCATCCGCCCATACTGAACTCCCCCCGCCCCTATATCCCCCCAACCCTGAGCAGCCTCCCAAGCCCCCTCACCAGGCCCTGGGCACCGCAGGACATTGCCATACCTTAACTCAAAAACATCCCTTCAAGGCACAGCCGGGCCCAGGAGCCAGGGGCAGCCCCTCTCAGGGAGCACAGGATATGGGGCAGCCCAGGAGGTCTCAGCATGCAGCTCCCCGCCATGTTCCCTCTGTGTCTCCTGCAGTCCGAGTACCACTACGAGTACACAGCATGTGACAGCTCAGGCTCGCGCTGGAGGGTGGCTGTACCACACACGCCTGGACTGTGCACCGGCCTGCCCGACCCTGTCAGGGGCACTGAGTGCTGTGAGATTCCGACCAGGAATGGGATGGGGTCAGGTTGGATCGGGTGGGAATGGCAGGGATGGGAAATGAAGGTGAGGGAAGGGAGAGAGCAGGGAGACAAACAAAGCAAGTGTCAGCTCCAGTGCAGGCAGCAACAGGAGGATGGAGTGGGATCAGTGGGATGGGAATCCCCCTGGGATAGGATGGCAGAAGAACTACAAACACTGGGATGGGATGCAGTAGCGATCACATACACACAGACTCTCTGGGATGGGATAAGAGGGATGGAAATTACCCAACACATCAGAATAGCATGGGATGGGAGGGGAGGGATGGGAACCACACACATACAGGCGTTGGGATAGCATAAAATGGATGGGAATCACACATACAGTCATGGAATGGGATCAGAGGGACAAGAATCACACACACACACGCTGGGGTAGACAGAAATCCCTTCATCCCACACATGCACCAGGACAGGATGAGCAAGATGAGAATCCCCTTCACACAAACTCACTCACCAGGATGGGATGACAGGATGGGAATCCCAAACACATGCCCCCAAACCTTAGGAATGCCCCAGCTCCATGGCAGAGGGTTACATCCTGCCTTGATTGGGCAGAACTGAGCATCAGGTACCAAAAGTCATGGATGGGGGGTTGCCTTTGTGGAATGGTCAGAATGGGGGATCCCAGCACCTCCAGCAGCTGAGAGCACTCGGAAAAGCAGAACTGAGGGTGATGAGGCTGTAACAGCACCAGGGGGATCGAGGGTGACCCTCCACACCCTGTGCCCCTCTGTCTCCATTGGTAGCATTCTCCTGCAAGGCGGGTGAGTTCCTGGAGATGCAGACACAGACGTGCCGGCCCTGCGCTGTGGGCACCTACTCACTGGGCACTGGTGTCCGCTTTGATGAGTGGGATGAGGTGCCCCATGGCTTCGCCAATGTGGCCACCAACCTGGAGATGGATGACGGCTTTGGCAATGCGGCAGAGAACTGCACAGCGTGAGTCACTGTGTCACTGGCTGTGATACCAGCACATGGGCACCCGGCATGTCAGGTCTGGCTGTGGGGCACAGTGAGCAGGCTGGGTGTGACACCCCTGTGCATTCATAGCACTTGGTTGCCCCAACAGCCTTCTGTCATCCTGCCCCGGAAGATGACACCAACAGGGCATTATAGGGGCACCCTGGTCACAGCAAGGGAACACTCAGCAGCATCGGCCCCTCCAGAAGTGGCAGGACCCCAACCCCATGGGACCCCCCTGCATCAACATTCCCTAGAGACAGATCACCCATGGAGGTCCCTGCAGCAGCTTTGGGGGTGTCTACAGCACCCATGGGGGTCTTTACATCCCTATGCCACCAGCCAGTGCCTTTACCACCACAGCCCTTTGATCCTCACTGGCAACCTCTGAGCTCTTTTGGTTGTGCTGGCAGCCACCAGACCCTCCCAGTTGTTCCACAGCCATTAAACCTCCCACCCGCTGGTTGTACCAGCAGCCACCAAACCCTTCTACTTGTACCACAGCCATCCAGGCCTCTCAGTTGTACCAGCAGCTGCCAAGCCCTCCCAGTTGTTCCACAGCTACTGAACTCCCCACCAGCTGGTGGTATCAGCAGTCTAAACCTTCCTGGATGTACCAACCACTGAACCTTCATGGTTGTACCAGCAGCCACCAAACTCTCCTGGTTTTATCACAGCCTCTGAACCCTCTCAGTTGTACCATCAACCATGAAACCGTCCCAGATAGACTGACAGCCACCAAACCCTCCTGGTTGTGGCCATACCACTGACACTACTGAGCCCTCCTAGATGTACTGGCAGCCTCTGAGCCCTCCTGATTGTACCAACAACCACCAAGCCCTCAGTTTTACTGACACCACCACACTGCCCCATTGATGCCCCTCTCAGCCATTCCCTGCTCCCAGCAGCATGTTCCTTATCCAGCCACATTCCCAGAAGAGGGGGACCCCACTCTCTTCTACTTGCAGTACACATGGCTCTCAGCAGGGCCAAGAGAATCTCCCCAGGGATGTGTGTCTAGCCACCATATCTTGCCACATCCCCAAGCTGTCCCCAAGATCCTGTGGCCCCCATTTCCCCCCTGCTTCCCGGGGACCCTCCCAGCTGTCCCTACAATCCCTGTCCTGTCTGCTGTGGGGTTGAGAGTGGTGACAGGATCCCTGGGGCCATGTCACTTGCCCCAGGTCAACGTGGGTGCCACTGGGGGACTACGTGGCCTCCAATACGGATGAGTGCACGGCCACCCTCATGTATGCTGTGAGCCTCAAGCAGTCGGGGACTGTCACCTTCGAGTACATCTACCCTGACAGCAGCATCGTCTTCGAATTCTTCGTGGGTGATGGGGGCAGGGCTGGAGGGTGTGGGTCCCTGGGGACATGGGAGGGTCCTTGGGGGGCATGGGAGGGGTCTCTTGGGACATGGAGAGGTCCATTGGGATATAGGAGGGGGTCCTAGATGGCATGAAGGGGTCCCTAGGTATATGGGAGAGGTCCCTTTGTGAACTGAGTGGGACCCTGAGGACTCCTCAGGAGTCCCTGGGGACATGATATTTGTCCCTAGGGATATGGGAGGAGTCCCTGAGAACATGATGTGCATCCTTGGGGACCTGGGAAGGGTCCCTGGGGACATGGGAGGAGTCCCTGAGGGCATCTCCAGTGATGTGACAGGGGTCTCTGGGGACCTGGGGAAGGGGCTCCCGGGTATATGGGAGGGGTCCCTGTGGACATCATGGAGGTCCCTGCAGACTTGGAGGGGTCCCTGGGGACATGAGAGTGGACCCTGATGACATGAGGGGAGCCTCATGGGACATGGCAGTGGTTCATAGAGACATGAGGAGGAGTCCTTAGGAATATGGGAGGGTCCCTGGGAGCACAGTGGGTGTCCCTGGAGACATGCGGGGTCCCTGTGAACATGGGGTCCCTGACACTCTCCCTGCAGGTGCAGAACGACCAGTGCCAGCCCACAGTGGAGGAATCCCGCTGGATGCGTACGACAGAGAAGGGCTGGGAATTCCACAGCGTGAGTGTCCGGTGGGAGGTGACACCGGGGGGAGGTCCCTCAGTGCTGCCCCGGCATCTCTTGTCCCTCCCGTGGGAAAAAGATGCTCCACGAGACTGAGGAGGGGGCAGTGGGTGGTGACAGATGGGGGTGTCACACACCCCCCTCCACTGGCGCCAACCCCCTCCTCGGCAGCGGGATCCCCCACCCATGGTGCCAAACCCGTCCCTGGCAGTGGGATTACTCTGGGATCCCGTGGGATCTCTCTCCCAGGTGGAGCTGAGCCGCGGGAACAACGTACTGTATTGGCGGACCACCGCCTTCTCCGTCTGGTCCAAGGTGCCTAAACCCGTGCTGGTGAGGAACATCGGCATTACAGGTGGGTGGGAGCAGGAGGGGGGTCTCGGGAGCCGCGCACTCCCCTCCCAACTACCTGAGCCCCCTCCTGCTCCCAGGTGTGGCCTTCACTTCCGAGTGCTTCCCCTGCAAGCCTGGCACCTTCGCCCCTGCCACCGGCTCAACTGCCTGCCAACCCTGTCCTGCTGACACCTTCTCCGGCAAAGGGGCCAGTGCCTGCCAGCCTTGCAACCCTGACACCTACGCCGGTGAGCGGGGACACCTGGGGCTCCCCCCTCCAGAGCTGTCCCTCTAATATGTGACTCTGGGTAAGGGAGGGGCGATGTGGGGAGCAGGGGTGACCCGACATCCCCTGGTGGGGACAGTGTTGGGGCCCCTTACAAACCTGACACCTGTGCTGGTGAGGGGGAACACCCTTAGGGGTCCCTTTGTCCCCCCATTCTGCAGCGCAAGAGTGGCCCTGGGGGAGGGAGAGATGATGTGGGGAGCAGAGAGCACCCACTACCCTTTGGCTGGGAGGGAAGAAAAGGACACCCTGCATGGTGGGAACAGTGCTGGGGTCCCCGGGCTGTGCTGGCTCACCTGGCGTGTCCCCCCTTGGCAGAGCCCGGCTCAGGGTCCTGCAAGCTACGCCCTCCCTGCACGGACAAGGATTTCTTCTATACCCATACAGCCTGTGATGCCAACGGGGAGGTAATGCGGGGGCACCCCGGGGTGGCCCCCATGTCCCCCAGTGTCCCCCCCAGCTCACCCACTCCCCCGGCAGACCCAGCTGATGTACAAGTGGGCAGAGCCCAAGATCTGCAGTGAGGAGCTGCCGCAGGCGGCCCGGCTGCCACCCTCGGGGGTCAAGACCCGCTGCCCCCCCTGCAACCCTGGCTTCGCCAAAGGCAACGGCAGCACCTGCCAGCCCTGTCCCTATGGCACCTATTCCAATGGCTCCGGTAAGGCAGCCCCATCATTGCCCCCAAAGCGTGATGGGGGCAGCCCAAGCTGCCAGGGGAAGGTGGGTGCCACTCCAGTGCAGGGTTGTCCCCTCCTGTCCCCATGGCTCCAATAATGACATCCCCATTATTGTCCCCAAGGAGTAACTGGAGTCCCTGGGGCTGGCAGGGGGATGTAAATGCCACCTCAGTGCAGGGTTATCCCATCCTGTCCCCATCATTGTTCCTGAGTGATGACCACAGCACCCCAAGCTTACAGACAGAAAGATGGTGCCACCATGGTGCAGGCCTGTCCCTATGCATGCAGTAAGAACATCCCAGTTATTGTCCCTGAGAAATAACTGGGATCCCTGGAGCTGCCAAGGGAAGGTGGGTGCCACTTCAGTACAGAACTGTCCTCTCCTGTCTCCATCATTGTCCCCAAGAGGTGGTTACCAGGGTATCCCTTCTGCAGGGAGGTGAATGTGGTACTACCCTAGTGGAGGGCTGTACCCTCTTGTCCCCATCACTGGCCTCAAGGGGTAAGCAGGGCACCCCAGGCTGACAGAGGGGGAGGTGGGTGCCACTCCTGTGTAGGGCTGTTGCCTCCTGTCCCCAGCTTGCCTCAGCTGCCCAGAGGGCACTGAGCCGGCGCTGGGCTTGGAGTACAAGTGGTGGAACGTACTGCCCCCCAACATGGAGACCACCGTGCTCAGCGGCATCAACTTCGAGTACAAGGGCATTGCAGGTAGTGGCAGAAGGCTGTCCCTTCCCTGTCCCCTACTGGGGGACTGCCAGGGACCCCTCTGAGCATCACTGCATCCCTGCAGGCTGGGAGGTAGCTGGGGACTACATTTACACAGCAGCCGGAGCCTCTGACAGTGACTTCATGATCCTCACACTGGTGGTCCCTGGCTTCAGGTGAGGTGGGGACCACCATCAGGGTGTCTCCAGGAAGCAGGGGGACATAGCCATGGGGCAGAGCTAGAAGTGTCCCCATGCTGTCCCCAGCCCTCCAAACCCAGTGCTGGAGGACATAGAAAGCAGGGAGGTGGCCAGGATCACCTTCGTTTTCGAGACGCTGTGTAGCGTTGGCTGTGAGCTCTACTTTATGGTGGTGAGTGGGGAGACACAGCAGTTTTGGGGGGACACAGTGAATATGGGTGGTGCCACCATGCCCCTGTCCCCACAGGGTGTCAACTCACGCACCAACACTCCAGTGGAGACATGGACAGGCTCCACAGGGAAACAATCCTACACCTACCTGGTGGAGAAGAACGCGACCACGAGCTTCACCTGGGCCTTCCAGCGCACCCCCTACCATGAGGCGGTGAGGGACAGGGGGCCCTGCTTTGGGAGGGCTGGAGGGCCCCACTTTGGGGGAGTCTGGTGGGGGCCAGAGGGGCAGATGGTGATGGTGCTCTTGGTGCCAGGGCCGGCGGTTCACCAGTGATGTGGCCAAGCTCTACAGTGTCAACGTCACCAACGTGCAGGGGGGGGTGGCCTCCTTCTGCCGCCGCTGTGCCCCTCAGCCCACTGGGTCCTGTGCCCCATGTTCCCCTGGCAGTGCCATGGACCCCAGCTCAGGCACCTGCCAGCCCTGCCCACCTGGCACCTACTTACGGGGTCACCCCTCGGACGGAACACCGACCTGCCATCCCTGTGGCCCTGGCACACACAGCAATGAGGTGACTGGGGGTGGCATGGGGTCCAAGTGTCCCTAAGTGTCCCCACGAGTGATATAATGGGCCCCAGAGAAGTGACACCAGCCTTCCTCACACCCAGATGTCCCAGATGGTGGCACTGGCCAGTACCAGGAGGGTGACACCAGCCCCCCCAGTCATCCTGGTTGTATGACACTGTGTCCCCCTGGAGGTGACATTAGCCCCTTACAGCCATTGTGGGTGGGTGACAGGATGGGTGACAGTGTGGGCAAGTGTCTGATCCTGGGTGGGTGATGCCTGCCCTCCTTGGCCATCTCCAGGGAGGTGGCATCAGCCCTTTGGCCACCCTGGGAGGGTGAAAAGGTGGATGACAGTGTCTAATCCTGGGTGGCTAATGCCAGTCCCCCAGCTGTTCCCAGTGAGATGGCACTAGTCCCTCCCAGCTACCCCAGATGGGTGACAGTGGGTGACCCTGGTGGGTGCCACCATGGCCCTGCTGTCTCTGAGGTGCCACCTCAGAACAGTCCCCAGAAGGGTGTCCCCAGTGGGTGGCATGGCCATCCCTGAGTTCCTTGTCCCTGTTCCCAGCTGCGATCGCTATGCTACAACAACTGCAGCCTGGCACTGCCACTGCCAGGCCAGATGCTGCACTTCGAGTTCCCGTTGCTGGGCATGGGTGCCGGGGTGGGCACCAGGCCCAGCTTCACTGCCAAGGGGCTGCGCTACAGCCACCACTTCCGCCTTAGCCTCTGCGGGCACCAGGTGAGAACCGTGTGGGCAAACACATGTGCACACATGAGAACACACCCGGGGAGTGGGCACAGACACACAGGTGCAAACGTGGGCACATGGATGGACACTCAGGAGAGTGTGCACATATGGGCAGGAGGCCATGGAAACATACATTCAGACATAGGAGCACACCTGGGAAGGCACACAAGGATACACACAGAGGGCACAGAAACGTGCATGCATGTATGGGAAACAAGTGCAAACATGAGCACACATGGGGGTGTGTGTGCACTCACAGGCACATGAGTACAAACACAGGCACACAGATGGGCATGCAAGTGGGTGGGCATGAACACGAGTGCAAGCATGGGCATATGGGTAGGCACTCAGGAGGGTGGGCACAGGAACACAAGTGGGCACAGTTGGGCACACGTAGGCAGGAGGGCCCAGGAACATGCATGCACACATGGGCATGTGGATGGGCAAACATGGGCACACACCTGGGCACATGGATAGGACAGGGTCATGCAGGTGGGCACACACAGGCACACATGCTTGTAGTCATGCAAACACAAGGACATGTATGCAAACACACATTCACACATGCAGGTGTGCAAATACATGCGTACATTCAGTCACATCTGCACACACACACACACACACACACACACACACACACACACACACACACCCTTGTGCAGTAACATGCACAGTCACACTTGTTTCCACAGTTGTGCAGACACATGTGAACACTCATGCAGACATATGTGGACACTCGTGCAGCCACACCTGCACACCTACAGCCCTGTGCACCCAAATGCCAGTCCCTTTTACACACATTCCCACACACATGTCATGTGTGTCCCTGCAGGGCAAGAAGATGGCCTCATGTGCTGACAGTGTGATGGCAGGTCGGGGGAGCCCTGCCCGTGTAGTCACCTCTTATGTGTGCCAGGCCATTCTGGTGCCCCCTGATGTCACTGGAGCCCATGCAGCTGTGTCTTCTCAGCCTATCAGCCTGGGTGACCACCTGCTGGGTGAGCAGAGTCAGGGGGAGGGGCGGAGGAGGAGAAGGGGTGCCCTGAGTCACTGGGACACCCTGGGGCCACTGAGACACATGGGCAAGACAGGTGCTGGAACACCTTGGCTGCACTGGCACACCAACACTGGGACACCCCTGTGGGACTGGGCCACCCTTGTGGCACTGAGAATGGGACACCTTGTTGAGACTGGGACACCCTGGCAGGACAGGGACCAGGACATCCCAGTGGCACTAGGACACATGGCTGGGACAGGAAGACAGGGAGTAGCCTACTCCAGTGGCACTGGGATTCCCCAGTGGGACTCAGACACCCTAGTGGGACTGGGACACCCCAGTGGAACTGGGGGTGGGATACCCTGGTGGGATTGGGAGACTCTGCTGGGACTGGGACACTGGCACTAGGACATTTCAGCACAGGGTGGCACAGGGACACCCCAGTGGGACTGAAATACACCCTTGTGGGGCTGGGACACTACAGGGGCACCTTGTTTGGGATTGGGACATTGTCACTGGTATACCTTGGTGGGATTGGGATACACTGCAGAGGGACACATTGGTGGGACTGGGACACCCCAGTGGGACTGGGACTCCTCAGTGGGACTGGGACACCATGGTGTGACTTGAGACACCCTGGTGGGACTGGGACACTGACACCGGGACACTCTGTTGGGATTGGGATATCCTGGTGGCACTGGGACACCCTAGAAGGACTGGGACATTCTGGTGACACTAGGACACTGGGACTAGTACACACCCCAGTAGGACTGGAGACATCCCTTTCTCTCTGCAGGTGTCACCACCAGCTCTGTGCTGGACAGCATCGTGTCTCCCCCAGAGCTCTTCCCCCCTGGCCACCCTGACCTGCCTGACATCATCTTCTTCTTCAGGTGCAAGCAGGTGACAGGGAGTGACACCCACACAGTGCCCCTGCTGTCCTCCTGACCCCCCATGTCCCCTGGCAGGTCCAACGACATGACACAGCCCTGCAGTGGTGGCCGGGCCACCACCATCCGCCTGCGCTGTGACCCCCTGCGACTCAGCACTGGCACCCTGGCTGTCCCCAGGTGGGGAGGGGACACTTGGGACCCCGAAAGGGGGTTTGGGTGACCCAACCATCTCCTGCTGTCAGGTTGGGCACATCCCTGGGGTGCTTTGCTTTGGAGACACCACTGTCACAAGTGTCAGTGTCACCCTGGCTGTTCCCAGGTGGGGAGAATGGGACACTGGGGACACCAAGGGGGGCTTAGGGGACTCCCAAAGTTACCCAAACATCTCCTGCTGTCATGGGTGCTGGTGTCCCTGAGGTGCTTCGCTTTGGGGATGATATTGACATGGTGTCAGAGTCCTTCATGCTGAGATGTCATCCTGGCTGTGTCACTGGTGCCCTGCATGTCCTCAGGTTGGCAGTGAAACAAAGGAGACCCCGGGGGAGGTTTGGGGACCCTCACGGTCTTCTGCTGTCATGGGTAGATACTTCTTTGGGGTGCTTCACTTTGGGGATACCGCTGTCATGGTGTCTCGACCCTGGGGTGTCTCCTTGGCTGTACTTTGGGGTGTCACCACCACCCGAGTCCCTCCTTTTTGTCCTTCCGCAGCAAATGCCCCGAGGGCACCTGCGATGGCTGCACCTTCCATTTCCTGTGGGTGACGGCCGAGGGATGTCCCCGCTGCTCCAGCTCCCACCACCGCCCCATTGTCAGCGCCTGTATCGGCGGCGTTCAGGTACCGCCCCGTGTCCTGGGCTGGGCTGCAGCTCCCGCAGCCTCTGAATCCCCTTTCCTCCTCACCAGAAAACTACCTACGTGTGGCGGGAACCCCGGCTGTGCCACGGTGGGGATGCCCTGCCACCGCAGGTGATCCAGGCGTGCCGGAGTGTGGATTTTTGGCTAAAAGTGGGAATTTCCACTGGGACATGCGTGGCCATCTTGCTGGCTGCGCTTGCTGCTTATTTCTGGAAAAAGACTCAAAAGTGAGCAATTGGTGGCAGGATTTGGGGACAAGGGGGCTAGCACTGTTTCAGGGAGAGTGATGGCATTGCCTGCATTCCCAGGTTGGAATACAAATATTCCAAACTGGTGATGGACACGGCGGCCCGGGAGAGTGAGGCAACGTCGCCTGACAGCTGCGCCATCATGGAGGGGGAGGATGCGGAGGATGAGCTGCTCTTTGCCACCGAAATGTCACTTTTTGGAAAACTTAAAGCCCTGACGGCTAAGGTGAGGGGTGGGGAGATGGAAACAACCCTAGAGTAACCACCGGACAAGCCGGGTGGGGGTGGGATTTGAGGATGGCCTGTGCCTCAATTCCCCACCCCTGGGAGCTCCGGGCCTCAGTTTCCCCACTCCAAGAGGGTCTCTGGGCATCAGTTCCCCACCACAGGAGAGCTCCAGGCCTCAGCTTCCCCACCACAGGAGAGTTCTGGGCCTCAGTTTCCCCACCACAGGAGAGCTCTGGGCCTCAATTTTCCCACCCCACAGCGAATGCCGGATGGATTCGACTCAGTCCCACTCAAGACGTCATCCTGCAGCACTGATCGAGAGCTGTAAGAGGACAGTGGGGGGGACCCTCGCATCCCCCAGCCCGCCTGGGAGCTGTGACGGGGCAGAGGCACCCACAGACACCCCACCCCCGGGCAGCTGTGAAGGGAAGGAGGTGGCACGCACAGCCCACCCCTTGGTGCCCCCCAACGTGGCCTTAGGGACCCGCTTCGGACCGGAGCTTCGTTATGGCTTTTGTACGTGTGTCCCCACCCGTGCCCCCCTCTGTGTCCTCCCCATCCCGAGCACCCAAAAATGCCAAATACAGGAGTGGGGTTTGTATAAGGGCTCCATGTGTGTGGGCACACAGGGCGGGAGGGGCACGTATAGGAGGGGGTGCAGGTAGCTGAGTGTGGGCACCCAAAATGGGTGGGGGAAGAGTGTGGGTGTGTGTGCAGGGTGTCACACAAGTGGGAATGGGTGCCCAGGGGTGGGGTAGGGGTGCACATGGGGGGGGTGCAGCAGAATTTTGTCTTCCATCTGCACATCTCCTCATAGGGGAAGGGGTATAGGGTCCCCCACATGGGTGGAGGCAACAGAACCCCGCTGGGACCCCCAAGGAGGGACAGTGGGGTGACATGGGGTGACATGCAGTGCCACGGACAGGCACAGTCATGGGGTGCTATAGAGGGGTGTGGGGCAGCCCTTCACAGCCCTGTGAACACCTGAGGTGCGGGGCATCCTCGGGTAGGAGATCTCCAGAGCCCACCAGTATCCCTGGGATGTGGCTGAGGAGCCCCAGGTGTGCTCGGGGTGCGACGGTAGAACCGCGGAGACCCCTCTGGCGGAGGAGCTCAAGGATGCTTGGACTGGTCGGGCTGCTCCAGACCCCCCATATCCTCCCCAAACCCTCTCATACCTTCCCGATACCCCAGTCCTCCCGCCCTGCCTGGGCCTCTAGACCCGCTGGAACTCCCCTTGGTGGGGTCAGGGATGCTCGGACGGCTCGGGCCCCCAGACCCTCCATACCGCTCCCGCACTGCCCCTGCCCCTCCACCCCCCGTTCTCCCGTCCTGCTGCGCCACCTCCAACCCACCAGGGGGCGCTGCTGCAGCCCCGCCCGCAGCGCCGCGGCCACGCCCCTTCCCGCGCACGCGCGCGGAGCCGCTGTCCCCGCCGGTGTTCCCGGTGCCGCCGCCGCCATCACCAGTCATGGTGCTGGACCTGGACCTGTTCCGCGCCGACAAGGGCGGAGACCCCGCCATGGTGCGGGACATGCAGCGCAAGCGCTTCAAGGACCCCGCGCTGGTGGATGCGCTGGTGCGAGCGGACGGCGCCTGGCGGAGGTGTACGTGGGGGTGGGTGGAGCGGGAGGGAACCTTCGCGCTGGGGTCCCCCCAGGGCTTGTCACCCCCTTGTCACACGCGGGCATGTCTCCCCCTCCCGGTGCCTTTCCTCCCCTACCCCGTCAGCCTGGTGACCGGTCCGCAGGAGATGGGATCCCCCCAGCATCGCCCCCCCTTCTCGAGGATGGAGGGTCCCCCAAGGCTCCCTCTCTCCCGCTCTTCCTTCCTCCTGAGAACCTGGAGCCGGCTCCCACACTGATCCCCGAGCCTTCTCGCTGAGATGGGGTGACCTTTAGGGGAGGTCTTTCCCACTCTCCTCTCCTGTTTGGTGATTCGTACTCGGGGATCACGCCGGTGGATCATTCCCCTCTGGGACGGGATCCTGTGGGTAGATCGCAGCAGAGACTGAGGGCTTGTTCCTGACTGGACCCCCCTGGCCCCTAATCCCAGGGATTGAGGTGGGAGAAGTTCTCCCACTAGAACCGCCTTCCCTCCTGCCAGGCTGGGGGGCAGATCCCACGTTCCTCTTAGCCCGCACATAGATCCCGTCCCATTGCGATCCCCAGGGATGCGCTCCTTGCACTGCCACAGGCTCTAGCGGGGAGGGGAGGATCCTAGACAGTGCCACCCCTAGATTTGGGGTACACCCACACCAGGACGGCTGGCGGGGGGGGAGTGGGGGCGTGGAGCAGGACCCATGTCCTCGTGGCTCCTGGCGGGATACAGGGCAACGGGATCCACATCCAGCTCCGTCAGAAGGTGCCGGATGTGGAGAGGCGTTGGAGGGCGGCGGGAGGAATGGGTACTCCCAAACCCCGCCATTCCCAGGGCACCCCAGCATTCCACTGCTGCAGGATGAAAGCGGCGCTTCGGGCTCCCCCCTTTAATGCGTTCGCCTTGATGTCTTTGTGGGATCTTGCCCGAGCATCTCTGTCTCCGGCCGTGGCCTCATTTTATCCCAGAGCGTTTCAACCCACGGGATCAGCCGCTTCCCAGCCCCCTTTCCCGCAGGCTCTGTGTCCCCGGGACGGCGGTGCTGGAGAACGGGGGGTGGCTGCAGGAGGTGGCAGGGTGACGCAGGCTGGCGGGATGCGCCGGCTGATGCAATCCCGCGGCGCCGGTGCCGTGAAGTTCGTGCTTTGCCGTGCCATGTCCTGTTATGTGTTCCCTAGCTCTGGATCCCCTGGGGACTGATCCCTTCCGTTAGTGGGGTGGCACATTCTCGGCGTTGGGTGTCCCCAGCTTGAGCTGCCCCGGGTCCTGGGCTCTGCCCTTTCCAGCCCTGGGGTCATGAAGGGGGATGTAACATCCATGCTCCCCTCATCCAACAGCCCCTGAATCTCATCACTGTGGCCTCAGATCCCACAGTCTGCTCAATTCTTAGCAATCCCATCCCGCTGAGGGTCTCGTCACAGTGTGGGGTCCCAGCACAGTGTGGGGGTCCCGTTCTGACAGGGGAGTCCCAGCATGGGGGAGCTCTGAGCCTGTGGAGGGAGGGATCCCATCCTGGCATGGGAGTCCCAGTGCAGCATGGGGGAGTTTCAGTCTGGTGTGGGGATCCCAGCCCAGTATGAGTGTCCTAGCCAGCACTGCGGGGAGGGGGAGGGGGGGGATGGGATTCCAGTGCAGTATGGAGATCTTGTGTTGATATGGGGGGGTCCCATCCTGATGGAGGGATTCCCATCTTGGCAGGGTGGGGTTCCCAATCCAGCATGGGGGTTGCAGCGCAATATGGGGGATCCCAGCATGGGGTGGGGATCCTATTCCAGTGCATACTTCCCAGCCTGGTATGGGACTTCCAGCCCAGTGTGGTAGATCTCATCCCCTCATTGGGGTCCCAGTGTGGAGGTCCTATCTCAGTGTGGGGGTTCCTGCCCAGGATGGGGAATTGCAGTGTGGAGTTCTCATCTTAGAGTTGAGATGTCCCATCCCAGCGTGGTCCCAGTACATCAGGGGAGTTTCCAGCCTGGCATGGGGGTCCCAGCGCAATGTCACTCCAGGTGTTTTCCAATGACATCCCTACTCCCTGCAGCTCTGTTCCACACGATCAACCTCTGTTCTCCCCAAACCCCCAGGCCTGGTGCCTGTGGGAATTCCTGGAGCTGCCACCTTCACTGCTGTTCCTGTGGGGGCTCCATATCACCTCTCTGCACCAGATGGGGGCCCCAGCCCTTCTCCCACTCCAGGTGACAGCCACTGCCTTCTTTTCCAGGCAGATTTCGTGCCGACAACCTGAACAAGCTGAAGAACCTGTGCAGCAAAACCATTGGGGACAAGATGAAGGTGGGGCATAAGTGCCCTGGGTGGGACATCACCAATTGGTGATATCTCTCCTTCTCCCATCCCTCCAGCCTCTCCCTTGTGTCACTGAGGGATATTTTCCTCCTGGAATTTTACTCTTTAACTCTCCTGGGGTTCCTTTTTCCTTCCACTGCAGAAAAAGGAACCAGTAGGGACAGATGAGTCGGTACCAGAGAGTGCACAGAACCTGGATGAACTCACGGCTGATGTCCTGGGGGTGAGTGAAAACCCAGCTCCCTCCACTGTACCTACAGCTTGTCCACAGCTTTGCCTGATTTGTCCAAATTGGTGCCCCCCCGCAATGAGGGGGGGCCTGATGCCCCAGCTGGGAGGGTCCTTTATCTCCCAGTTCCACACCAGCAAAAGCTGAACTTCCTCAGTGTCCTTCATCTCCCCAGCATTGCTCTGTGTCAGTCAGGGGCTCATCCCTGGGAATTTGAGCAGCCTTAGTCCTTCCATGTTCTCAGTGGGTCCCTCCCTGCCTGCTTCGATCCCAACACTGGTTAATGAGTGTAGTGCTGGCTGCCATGGAAGCAGCTCAGGCCTTCCAGAGCCTAGCTTGTTGCCTCTTTGTCCCTTCAGGCTGTTCTTGAGTGTGTCCAGCCCAGGGACTCACTCCAGAATATCTTGAGGGTCTGGAATTCACTGTGCTGGGCCCAGGATTCCCTGTGCTGGATGAGCAGGCCCCTCTTCCTGGTGGTCTTCTCCCTCCCCCACCTCATCCAGAGGTCTCTCTTCAGTGCCTCCAGGTATCCCAGATAAAGAAAGTTCGGCTGCTCATTGATGAGGCCATCCTGGAGTGTGACTCCGAGCGGCTGCGGCTGGAGGCTGAACGTTTTGAGAGCCTTCGGGAGATTGGGAACCTCCTCCACCCCTCCGTGCCCATTAGCAATGACGAGGTGAGACAGGAGACACGGGAAGGGAGGTAGGGCTGGGTCAGTGGAGCCAGGAAGTTCACAGTGGGGAGCAGGGGGCACCCAGTGGGACATCCCCCCAAGCCGAGCTGGCTGGGTGGGCGGGTGAGGGAAATCTGCATGACAAGGCAGTAGTTCCCACTGGGATCAGACAAAGAGCAGCTCAGACAACACTAGGCACTCCATTGTTGGAGGAATTCATGGGAAAGGCGCTTCCTGCAGTGGGGACGGGTCTCCCTCTGCTGCCTCTATTCATCCCACGGGAATATTTGCCAGGAGGAGCACTACTGTGCCAGGCTCGTTGCCAAGTGGCTGCACAATAAGCTGCAGGCTGGAGTTTGAGCTCCCAAACTGGGCCCAGTGTGGTTAAGGGTCTAGTGTCACAGTGTTGCAGGGTACTGAGGAGGTGATAGGCCCCCACTCCTCTTTTTCTCTGGGTTCTTGCAGGATGCGGACAACAAGGTGGAGCGGGTGTGGGGTGACTGCAGCTGCAGGAAGAAGTATTCCCATGTGGATCTGGTGGTGATGGTGGATGGCTATGAGGGAGAAAAGGGTGCCATGGTGGCTGGCAGCCGTGGCTACTTCCTTAAGGTGAGAGCTGTGACCCCAGAATGATTGGTTTAAGAGGGGAATGAGGAGGGACAGGAGCCTTGGATTCTCCTGGGACGGATGATGGGAGCCTCCATGGTAGGGATATGGGATGGACTCTGACCACAGTGGTGCATCAGGATCTATTCCTGCTGCAGTCTGGGGTGATGCTGAGCCTGGCAGCCATTGCAGCTCTGTGGGCTTTATGTCTCCTGGGCACTCTGAGCAAGGAGGAGCAGCCCAATGGGGTGTGTGTGTGACAGGCAGTGTGACCCTTGTTCCCAGGGCCCGCTGGTGTTCCTGGAGCAGGCACTGATCCAGTATGCGCTGCAGAGCCTCCGTGCCCGGGGGTACACCCCGGTGTACACCCCCTTCTTCATGCGCAAGGAGGTGATGCAGGAGGTGGCCCAGCTCAGCCAGTTTGATGAGGAGCTTTACAAGGTAAGGGATTCCAGATTTGGAACTGGACCTGAGAGCAAGCCACTCCCATGGGGAGGGAGGCAGCAGGTGCCTCTGCCCTCTGGCAAGCAGCCTTGCCCTCTGGCAAGGCTGTGGTGGTGGCAGCAATGGTAGCAGTGGTTCTTTCCCTCTCTTTGGGATCCATCTGCATGTTGCGATGGTGATGATGTGACAGGGAGGTGGCTTGTCTTGAGGGTCCACCTCCATGGGAAACAGTGGGGACACTGCTGTGACAAGGAGGTGGCTCATCTCAGTTCCATCTCCATGGGTGACACACTGTGCTGGCCATGAGGTGACAAGGAGACAGCTGGTCTCTGAAGTCCATCTCTACTGGTGACATGCGGTGACAAGGATGTGGCTTATCTCAGGTCCATGTTTATGGGTGCCACATGATGGGGATGAGGTGGTAAGGAGGTGGTTCATCTTTGGGGTCGGTTTGTGCAGATGACATGTGATGGCAGTGCAGTGACAAGCAGGTGACGTGTTCTGGGGTCCATGGGTGACATAGGTGACAAGGAGATGGCTTGTAATGGTGATGACGTGACAAGGAGGTGGCTCATCTCTGAGGTCCATCTCTACGGGTGATACAGGTGACTTGTCCCTGCCATCAGCCCCTTTGAAGGACTAACAAACTCCTCCTGTGATGAACTCCCAAACCGTCTGGCCCTGGGAAACCTCCCAGCTGGAGGTGCAGGAGCAGCTGGAAGAGGGCGGGTGGCTCATGTCCCCTGCAGGTGATTGGGAAGGGCAGTGAGCGGGCTGAGGACAGTTCCATTGACGAGAAGTACCTGATCGCCACATCAGAGCAGCCCATTGCCGCCCTGCATCGCGACGAGTGGCTGCGGCCTGAGGACCTGCCCCTCAAGTACGCGGGGCTCAGCACCTGCTTCCGCCAGGAGGTGGGATCCCACGGCCGGGATACCCGCGGCATCTTCCGCGTCCACCAGTTCGAGAAGGTGAAGGAGTGGTCCTGGCAGGAATTCAGGGTGTACTGAGGGTTGCTGTGGGGTCCCAGTGGGAATTCAGAGTGTACCTGGCATCACTGTGGGGTTCCAGTGGGAATGTTTCGGTGGGAATTCATGGTGTATCTGGTGCCACTGCAGCATACCCAGCAGGAATTCAGGGTGTACCCATTTTCACTGTGGTGTTCAAGCAAGAAGTTGGAGTATATACCCCATATCACTGTGGTGTTCCAGTGGGAATTCAGGGTGTATGTGGTGTCACTGTGGGGTTCGAGCAGGAATTCAGTGTACGGGAGGTCACCATGGGGCGAACCGGATGGGAATTTGGGGTGTACTGGGTGTCAACTGCAGTGTTCCCAATGGGAATTCAGGGTGTAGCCAGTGTCACTGAAATGTTCCAGTGGCAATTCAGAATGTACCAGGTGTAACTGGTATTCTGATGGGAATTTGGGATGTTACCATGATGTTCCAGCAGCAATTCAGAGTGTTCCGGGTGTCACTGTGGGGTTCTGATGGGGATTTGGGCTATACCCAGTGTCACCGCAGGTTTTCAGTTGGAATTTAGGATGTACTGGGTGTCACTCGGGTTCTAGTTGGAATTTGGGCTGTACCCGGTGTCACCATGGGCTTCCAGTGGGAATTGGAGCTATACCTTGTGTCACTGTGGAATTTCTTGCTGCAGATTGAGCAGTTTGTCTACTCCTCCCCCCATGACAATAAATCCTGGGAGATATTTGAGGAGATGATGGCCACAGCTGAGGAATTCTACCAGTCCCTTGGGATTCCCTACCACATCGTCAACATTGTCTCAGGTAGGGGCTCCTGTGCCATGAGGGGTCGAGGGGGACCCTGACCTTCTTCCCAGCATGGCAATTTCTTGTCCTGGCTCATTGCTGTCCCCATACTGAGGAGGAAGAGAAGGGGACATTTTGTTTTCTTTGGAATCCTCCACCTTGCTCTGGGTCAGTGGCAGCAGGTGTGGGCACTGCTGGAATGGATTGCTCCTGCTGTCCCTTCCAGAGGGACAATTGGAATGTCCCAGCTCTTCCTGGAAATGCTCAAAAGAAAAAGGTCTCATTTAAAAGCTCCCTGTGGCTGAGTGGGACCCCTTTATCCTCTTGGCAGAGTGAGAACCCCACACTCCCACAGCCTAGTGGGAACCCCACATCCCCACGGTTGAGCAGGAATCCCTCATCCCTGTGGCCAAGCGGGAATCCCAGATCCCCATGGTGTAATCCCATTTCCCCATAGTCAGGTGGGAAGCCCATGTCCATGTGGCTGAGAAAAAGCCTCACGTTTCCATAGCTGAGAGGGACTCCCACATTCCTGTGACCAAGTGGGACCCCCATATCCCCATGGCACGGGAGGAACCCCATGTCCTGTGGCTGAGCAGGAGTTCCCCATCCCCGTGTCCAGTCAGGATTCCCACACTCCCACATCCCCATGACCAAACAACTTGTGGCTTGTTGACCCCACATTTCCATGGCTGAGACGTAACCCCATATCACTATGGCAGAGCAGGAAACCGTGTTGGATTGCGCCAAGCTGTGGGAGTGACTTTGGAGGCTTCATCCTACACTCTGCCCCAGGATAGGCAAATTCAGGATGGCAGTGGGACCCCCCACTCAGAACTGTCCCCCCTCCAGGCTCCCTGAACCACGCAGCTAGCAAAAAACTGGATCTGGAGGCCTGGTTCCCTGGTTCTGGCGCCTTCCGTGAGCTTGTTTCCTGTTCCAACTGCACTGACTACCAGGCCCGGCGCCTGCGCATCCGCTATGGCCAGACAAAGAAGATGATGGACAAGGTGAGGATAGTGGGCATGGGGGGGTTCTTCCTGTGTTCCTTTGCTTTTCCCATGTCACACGTATTCTCTGTGTCTCCCTGCCACAGGTAGAGTTTGTGCATATGCTGAATGCCACCATGTGTGCTACCACCCGCACCATCTGCGCCATCCTGGAGAACCACCAGACCCCTGAGGGCATCCGCATCCCTGAGAAGCTCCAGAACTTCATGCCCCCAGGTAACATCCCCCTGTGCCCTCCCCTACCCCCGCTCCTTGGAAGGGGGATGTGACAGGGGTCCATTGTCTCCCCAGACCTGCGGGAGCTGATTCCGTTCATCAAGCCGGCACCCATTGAGCAGGAGCTCTCCAAGAAGCAGAAGAAGCAGCAGGAAGGGGGGGGCAAGAAGAAGGCAGGGGGCGGACGGGATCAGGTGCTGGAGGAGCAGATGAAGAACATGGAGGTCTGAGGGTGTCCCCCTGCACCCCAAGGACTTTGGGGGCCTCCTGAGTCATCTCACCTTCATCGCCAGGCTGTGCCCTTTGCCATCGTCTTTGCCTCGGAGGGGAGTCACGGTCTGTCCCCTCAGTGCCACAAAGAACTGACACTGTCTCTTCCTATATGTCCTCCCTACCCTGCTGAGTGGGGCCGGGACCCCCCATGTGTCCCCCTCTCGCTGAGTGGTGTCGAGGACCCCCGTGCTCACATAACTTGTCCCTCCTCCATCCAAAATAAAGCCGGGAGCTGCTGAGCTGTGTTCTTGGGGGGTTCTGAGGAGGGAACGGGGGAGTCCAGCCTGGGGAGGTGTCTCCGTTGCACACCACCCTTCCTTCCCCCCCTCCTCCTCCCCGGTACTTTCTTCTCTCCATTCTCTTTCCCTCCTGCCAGCCCCACACAAAGCCCCAGACAAAGCCCCTTTGTGATGCAGAGTGGGGTCGAGGGCTCGCAGCCTCAGCCGCAGCTGTTGCCCGCCCTCCCCCCGCTCCGGGGTGGGGTGACACACGGGAGGGTTGCTCCCTTCCATCCCCATGCGGAGAGCCGTGGCTGCGCCCCGCTGTGTGTGCGCGGGCAACCCCCGGCTGGGCCGTGGGTGTCGGGTGGAACCGGCGGGGAGCGGCCCAGTGAGTCACCGGACCCCCCGGCGGAGGCGGGGGTTCTGGTGCTCCAAGCACCGCCCCGGCGCTGAGGGCCCCTCCCCGGTACCCGTCGGACCCGTTCCGCTGGGGCGGGGGCCGACTCCGCGCCGCCTGCCTGCACCCACGCCCTGACACCGGCGCCGGCTTGGGGAAGGCGGCAGCTCCTGCGGACCGCGAGGATCTGGTCCCGTCTAGCTTCTCTAGTCCCTCCCAATCTGTCCCAGCGCTCCCCAATATCTCTTGTACCTCCCACTTTGTCCCAGTGGCCCCAGCATCCCCAGTCCCTCTCAGCCTGGTCCAGTCGCTCCCAGTCTGTTCTATTGCCCCCGGTCCTGGTGCGATGGGACGAGCCTGGGAATCGGGAGGGGTGCTACGGATTGAGGGGGCACGGACTCCCGAGTGTGGAGTCACGGCCGGCGGTGGGGACACGGGGGGCTGGGGGGGTCGTATGTGACACGTGCTGTATGTGCCACACATGTGCTGTGTGTTTACACACATGATCTCTGTGCTATCACAAACGTGCTCTGTCTCACATGTGTGTGCTCCGTGTGTGTTTCACATGTGCTGTGTGTGTCACATACGTGGTTCCCATGTCATATGTGCTCGCTGGTGCCCGTGTGCCCTGCGTGTGCGACGTGCGTGTTCCTGCGCGTGCAACAGGCGTATCTGCAATGCACAGGTGCGTCCAAGGCCCTTCGTATATGTGTACGTACATGTGTGCGCGCAGGGCGCACATGTGCACCTCACATGTGCGCAACCTGCTCGCGGTGCACGCTCGCTGCCTGCGCCCTGCCGCTGCCGGTGCGGTTGTGCGTGCCGCCGGCAGGTGCCGGGGGCGGCGGCGGCGGCTCCTTTAAGCGCGGTCGGGCCGATGAATTGGCAGCTCCGCCCCGGCGGGCGCGCGCGGGCGAGGGCGGGGCGCAGGCGGCGGTGCGGGTCGCTGCGGGCACCAGCACCGGCACCGGGGGCAGCGGGGGGCAGCGGCCATGGGCCCTCCGCCCACCCCCCGAGCTGCGCTCCCGCTGCTGCCACTGTTGCTGCTGCTGCTGCTGCCCGAACCAGGACCGGCCATCGCCATCGCCACCGGCATCGGCTCCGGCACCTCCACAGGCATCAGCACCGGCGTCGGCAGCGGCACCCGCACCCATCCGTCCAGCACGCTCCCGGCGCCACTCCAGCTCCGCGGCGGCACCGGGGACAGCGGCGGTGCGCGGGCCCCGCCGAGCACCGGGGACAGCGGCGACAGCGGCGACAGCGCTGGGCCCGCACTGGCCGCGGGCGGCAGCGATGGGACCGCACTAGGCACTGGCTCTTCCAGTGGGGACAGTGGCGGCGGCGTTACGGGGTCTCCAGATATCAGCGGCACCAGGGTTACTGGGGACACTGGAGGCACCGTGAATGTTGGAGACACCCGGAAGCCTGGAGGCACTGCGGGCGCTGGAAGCACCAGGAACGCTGGAGGCACACGGGATAGTGGAGGCACCGGGGTTACTGGAGGAACTGGAGACACTGGGAGCAGCCATGTCCTCAGGGGCACCAGGAGTGCCAGGAATACTGGACACACCGGGGGCACCAACATCCCCACAGCCACCGGGATCTCTGGGAACCTGCTGAGCACTGGGCGTGTTGGGGGCACTGGGAGCACTCCAGTCCCCAGGGGCACCAGGAATTCTGAACTCACTGGGGAGAATGGGAGAGTCTCCAGAGATGCTCGAAGCACTAGGAAAGTCCCCAGGGATACTGGGAGCACCAGAGACACTGAACATAATGGGGAGACTGGGAAAATCCCCAGCGACACCAGGAACATTGTGGAGACTGGACATGCTGGGAACACCAACATCCCTAGGGAGAGCAGTAGCATTGGGGATGCAATCGACATTGGGGATGTTGGGGTGTCCCAGATAACAGTTGTCCCCAGGCCCCCCATACCTCACCACCGCCCCTGCCGCAGCCCCAACACAGCACCGCAGTTCCAGCCCTCCAGCTACCAGGCTACAGTGGAGGAGAACCAGCCAGCAGGCACACCAGTGACACAAGTGACAGCACAGGACCCTGATGAGGGGGAGGCAGGCCAGCTGCGCTATGCCATGGCTGCACTCTTCGACAGCCGTTCTGATGCCCTCTTCACTGTGGACCCTGTCACTGGTGCCATCAGCACCACTGCACCGCTGGACCGTGAGAGCAAGAACACTCATGTGTTCCGTGTGACAGCAGTGGACCATGGCACACCCCGGCGCAGTGCCATGGCCACGCTGACGGTGATGGTGAGCGATGCCAATGACCACGACCCAGCCTTTGAGCAGCCAGAATACCGGGAGAGTGTGCGAGAGAATCTGGAGGTGGGCTATGAGGTACTGACAGTGCGGGCCACTGATGGTGACACTGGTCCCAATGCCAACATCCTCTACCGCCTCCTCAATACTGGTGACGCCAACGAGGTCTTTGAGATTGATTCCCGCTCAGGTGTCATCCGCACCCGTGGCCCTGTGGACCGGGAAGTGGTGGATGCCTTTGAGCTGTTAGTGGAGGCCACAGACCAGGGCCAAGATCCCAGTCCCCGGAGTGCCACAGCCACTGTCCACATTGCTGTGGAGGACGACAATGACAATGCACCGCAGTTCAGCGAGCGGCGTTACGTGGCACAGGTAGCTGAGGACGTGGTGCCCAATGTGGCGGTTCTGCAGGTCACGGCCACCGACCGTGACAAAGGGACCAATGCACTGGTGCACTACAGCATTGTCAGTGGCAACACCCGTGGGCACTTTTACATTGATGCGCAGACAGGCATGCTGGATGTCATTACCCCCCTGGACTATGAGGTTACCAAGGAATTCACCCTGCGGATCCGGGCTCAGGATGGTGGCCGCCCACCTCTGTCCAATATCAGTGGTTTGGTTACCATCCAGGTGTTGGATGTCAATGACAATGCACCCATCTTTGTCAGCACACCCTTCCAGGCCACGGTGCTGGAGAATGTTCCCATAGGCTACTCTGTCATCCATATACAAGCCATTGATGCTGATTCAGGTGACAACAGCCGCTTAGTTTACACCCTGCTGGAGACTGGCACTGGCTTCCCCTTTGTCATCAGCAACAACACTGGGTGGATCGTGGTGGCCTCTGAGCTGGACCGGGAGGTTGTTGACTTCTACAGTTTCGGGGTGGAGGCGCAGGACCAGGGCACCCCCCCAAAGGCCTCCATGGCCAGTGTGAGTGTCACCATCCTGGATGTCAATGACAACAGCCCTGAGTTCACCCAGCGGGAGTACAGCGCTCGCCTGAACGAGGATGCAGCAGTAGGTACCAGTGTCCTGACTGTCTCTGCTGTCGACCGTGATGCTAACAGCATCATCACATACCAGATCTCCAGTGGTAACACCCGTAACCGGTTCTCCATCACCAGCCAGAGCGGTGGTGGGCTCATCTCCCTTGCCCTGCCCCTGGACTACAAGCTGGAGCGGCAATACCTGCTCACCATTGCTGCCTCTGATGGCACCCGCCAGGACACTGCCCAGGTGGTTGTTAATGTCACTGATGCCAACACCCACCGCCCTGTCTTCCAGAGCTCCCACTATACTATCAACATCAATGAGGACCGACCAGTGGGCACAACAGTGGTGGTCATCAGTGCCACAGACGAGGACACAGGGGAGAACGCCCGCATCACCTACCTGATGGAGGACAGCATCCCCCAGTTCAGCATTGCCGCTGAGACTGGTGCTGTCACTACCCAGATGGAGCTGGATTATGAGGACCAGGTGTCCTACACCCTGGCCATCACAGCACAGGACAATGGTATCCCACAGAAATCTGACACAACTTATCTGGAGATCCTGGTGAGTGATGTCAATGACAACGCACCTCAGTTCCTCCGTCATTCCTACCAGGGATCCATCTACGAGGATGTCCCCACCTTCACCAGCGTCCTCCAGGTCTCCGCAACCGACCGTGACTCTGGGCTCAATGCCAGGGTCTTCTACACCTTCCAAGGGGGTGATGATGGTGATGGTGACTTCATCATTGAGTCCACCTCGGGCATTGTCCGCACCTTGCGCCGTCTGGACCGGGAGAATGTGCCACTGTATTCCCTGCGGGCATTCGCTGTGGATAAGGGGGTCCCAGCCCAGAGGACGCCAGTGGACATCCAGGTGACAGTGCTGGATGTCAATGACAACCCACCTGTGTTTGAGCGGGATGAGTTTGACATCTTTGTGGAGGAGAACAGCCCCATTGGGCTGGTGGTGGCCCGGATCACTGCCACTGACCCTGATGAGGGCACCAATGCCCAGATCATGTACCAGATCGTGGAGGGCAACATCCCCGAGGTCTTCCAGCTGGATATCTTTTCCGGAGAGCTCACCGCCCTGGCTGATCTGGACTATGAGACCAAGGCTGAATATATCATGGTGGTCCAGGCAACCTCGGCACCACTGGTCAGTCGAGCCACCATCCATGTGCGCCTGCGTGACACCAATGACAACAGCCCCCAGCTTAAGAACTTTGAGATCCTCTTCAACAACTACATCACCAACCGCTCTGGCAGCTTCCCTGGAGGTGTCATTGGCCGCATCCCTGCCCATGACCCTGATGTCTCTGATCACCTCACTTACACATTTGAGCAGGGCAATGAGCTCAACCTTGTACTGCTGGACCCACACAGTGGAGACCTGCGCCTCAGCCCAGCCCTGGACAACAACCGCCCACTTGAGGCCGTCATGAGGGTGTCTGTCTCTGGTAAGACCCCCACCCATGGAGGGCACCTTGCAGGGGGAGGCGTGTGAGGTTTCTGGCTACCTTGGCATCTATTTTTGCATGGAGGCAAGGTTTTATGGGGTCTCACTACCCTGTTTTGGCTGCCCCCACTCTCCAGATCAGAAGAGATGATGTGTTGTGGGGTCCCACCATGCCACTGGGGTGTTTTGGAGTTCCACCACCCCATCCTGGTTGTCTCCACCCTCCAGATCTAGGGGAGGGGGGGATGATGGGATGCTGTGCCTCCCTCATGCCCCACACATCCAAGTGGAGGCCACTGGGGTCCCTAGCACCTTCCGTGCTTTCCTCACCACCCTAAGCTGTCTAGAGGTGGTCCTGGCACTTCTCTGTATGTCACTGAGCAGGATGGGGCAGGACCCACTGCATGTATTGGAGCAGAGACTGGTGTGGGCCAGCAGGGGTCCTGGTACCCTTGGGGGTTTTTATGGGGGGTCTGATGGGTGAATCTGGGAAGGCTCAGGGTGCAGTGCAGTATTGGGGGAGTCCTGGCACTGCAATGTTTGTGTTTCCAGGAGACTCCACTTGACGAATTCAGGGCAGGAGACACAGGGCCTGGTGTGTGTATTTGGGAGGGCACCCTGACCTCCACTTAGAGGTCCCTAAACCCAGTGGGGGGGAGGGTCACAAGATAAGGGGGATTTTGCCTCAGTTGTCAGCACTGTTTGGGTGGTGGGGTTTCCAGGAGGTGCTTCTGGGAAATGGGGCTCACCCCAAGATGGGGAAACATCTCCTTGGTCACCCTCAGGTCAGGGGGAAACTGGGTCACAGGCTATGACTGATGTCTACTGTCCCCAGCAACATGGCCTCCATGGCCCTCCAGCTTCCCCTGGCTAGGGTCCCTGCTCTGGCCACATATAGCAAGGGGCCCAGGGCACAAAGGGTGGGGGCAGGGAGTCTCCCTCGGCCCCCTCCGCCGCCCCCCCCACCTCCAAACACAGGGGCAGGTGGGAGGGAAACAAAAAGTCCAGCCATAGCTGGGCCCTCACAGCCGTGGCCATGGCAACCTTCCCCTTGCCGGCCACTGGCCACCAGTCACTGGCCATGGGCCATTGGGCAGCCCTGGTCCCTGCCACCCCCTGCAGCACCCCCTTCTGCCTGCTTGGCCCTCCACCTGTCCCCGTGCTTCCTTCATCCATCTGTCTGCCTGCTCCCTATCTGTCCTGCATCCTGCTGCCCTTGGCCAGGGGGAGGACAAAGAGGAGGAGGAGAAAGGTGGGTGCCCCAGTCTTAGCAGAGATTTTGCTTCCCCACCAGCACCAACCCCACAACCAACACTAGCCCCTTAACCAGCACCATCCCCATACCAGGCTCAGAAACCAGCACTAACCCCATAACTAGCCCCAACCCCATAACCAACCACCAACCCCATTCAGATGCCCCCACCCCACAGTGTCCAAGCAGGATGGGCACCCCATGAACCACACTGTCCCCGTTCCATGGTCACCAAGTGGAATGGGCACCCACAACCAGCACCAGCCCCATAACCAGCACTGTCCCCATTCAGTAGTGGCCAGGTGTGACAGGAGCCTTGTAACCAGTTCCAGCCTCATTGCTGACACCATCCCCATCCCACTGTGCCTACCCTGTGATGGCCAGGTGGGATGGGCACCCCAAAAACAGCACCAGTCCCATAACCAGCACCAACCCTATAACCATCACTGTCTCCATTCCTTGGTGGCTGAGCAGGAAAGGTCCCCATAGCCTGCACTGTCCCCACCTGACTG
This sequence comes from Prinia subflava, assembly GCF_021018805.1. NCBI lineage: Eukaryota > Metazoa > Chordata > Aves > Passeriformes > Cisticolidae > Prinia > Prinia subflava. Next base: position 6,954,915 of record NC_086269.1, read on the forward strand.
TCCCCATTCCATGCTGATCAAGTGGGAATGCCACCTCATAGCCAGTGTTGTCCCCGTTCCATGTATAGGCTGGGTGTTTCATGGCCAGCGCTGTCCCCATTCCATGGTGGCCCCATAGCACCGTCTCCATCCAACAGCAGCTGATTTGGTTGGTTGCCACATATCCAGCACTATTCCCATCCCACTATGCTTTCCCAGAGTTGTCCATTGCTGTCGCTGACCCCTTCCTGTGCTCCACCTTTGTCCCCAGATGGCGTTCACAGCGCAACGGCGCAGTGCACGCTGCGGGTGACAGTGATCACAGATGAGATGCTCAGCAACAGCATCACCCTGCGTTTGGCCGACATGTCCCAGGAGCGCTTCTTGTCCCCCCTGCTCAGCCGCTTCCTGGAGGGGGTGGCCACTGTCCTGGCCACCCCCCGCCACCATGTCGTCCTCTTCAACATCCAGACGGACACAGATGTGGGGCCGGCGCGGATCCTCAATGTCAGCCTCTCAGCACTGCTGCCGGCGGCGGTGCCGGGCGCGTCGCGGTTCTTCTTGTCGGAGGAGCTGCAGGAGCGGCTGTACCTTAACCGGTCGCTCCTGGCGGCCACCACAGCCCAGCGCGTCCTGCCCTTTGATGACAACGTGTGTCTGCGCGAGCCCTGCGAGAACTACATGCGCTGTGTCTCCGTGCTGCAGTTTGACAGCTCTGCGCCCTTCCTCGCCTCCGACACCATCCTTTTTCGCCCCATCCACCCCGTCACAGGCCTGCGGTGCCGCTGTCCACCTGGCTTCACCGGCGACTACTGCGAGACCGAGATCGACCTCTGCTACTCCAGCCCCTGCGGCAGCAACGGGCGGTGCCGGAGCCGTGAGGGCGGATACACCTGCGAGTGCCACGAAGACTTCACTGGTTAGAGCCACTGGCCAGCCCGTCCCCATAGTGTCCATCCTCATCCTCCCTCATCCAGCTCTTTAGCCCTCTCTCCCTCCCTGCCTCCCTGCCTCTGCCAGTAGACTGATGGCACTGGGGCCATATCCCCTACCCCCACCCTGGGACTCCAGCCCCCACGGGACCCCCTAGTGGGGAGTACCAGCCAGGTGGGGGAGGGGATGTGAGAGGAGAGGGTGTCTCTGGGTTTCCATGGCAATGGGAGGTGGTTGCCATGGTGATAGAGCTGGGATAAAGATGCTGGGGGGAGGGAGAAGGGATCCCCACCCTCCCACTTAGGGTGCTTAGTGTCACATTGGGGAGCTGTGTGAGTACCTGGAGGGAGAACTCGGAGGTTACCGGGGGGATGGGGAGGAGAGAGGACCCCCACCCCCATTTTTGGGATGCTGGTGGCACTGGGGTATCACACAGGCGAGCCCTGCAAGCTGAGCACCTGAGGTGGCCACTCTGGGTTTAATAGGGAGGTGTGGGGGGAGATGGGACTCCTCACCCCAGCTTTGGGGTTCTGGATGTCACACAGGGGAGCACTGTGACCTGAGTGCCCGGGGCGGCCGCTGCACCCCAGGGGTCTGCCGGAATGGGGGCACCTGCCTGAACCTGCTGGTGGGAGGATTCCGGTGCCAGTGCCCCCCTGGACACTATGAGAAGCCCTTCTGCACCATGAGCACCCGCAGCTTCCCCCCGCACTCCTTCCTCACTTTTCGTGGGCTCCGCCAGCGTTTCCACTTCACCCTTGGTCTCACGTGAGCCTGGAGGAATCTGGGGAGGTGGGGGGCGATGTGTGCCCCTGAGGGTGTCACATGGGGCGTGGGGTAGATGGTGATGGTAGCCCCGTTGGTGTGAGATTAAGTGATGGGATGTGAGGTGATGAGTGTCTTGTGGGCACTGGGTGGATTGGTGGGTGCTCCCATTGGCATCATTTGGGGTGTGGGATGGTGGGTGTCTCAAAGGCATCAGATGGGCTGGGGGGTAATTGGGTGCTGGGCACCCTGAGGGCACAGGGTGGGAGCAAAGGGTGTTGGTTATCACTTGGCATGGGGGGCAGTGGGTGGGGGGCACCTTGTAGGGGAAGGGGCTGATGGGTACCAGCATCTCATAGTGGGTACAAAGTCATGGGGGCAGGGCATGAGGGGTGTGCCTCAGGGGCATGGCAGAGTCAGGGGGTATTGGGGAGTGCCTGGGTGGCATGGTGGGACTGGGGTGTACTGAGGCACTCCTGGCACTTGTGTTCCCCAGGTTTGCCACACAGGAGCGGGACGGACTCCTGCTGTATAACGGGCGCTTCAACGAGCGGCATGACTTCGTGGCACTGGAGATTGTGGATGAGCAGCTGCAGCTCACCTTCTCAGCAGGTAAGCAGGTACACACTGCCCCTGCCACACCCTGGCACTGCACCCTGGCACCCTTGTGGGCACGGTATTCTTCACAGCATCTCTCACTTTATCCCAGACATCCCATCCTGGCACTGCTTGGCATTGCATCCTGGGCATCCCATTGCCAGCACTGCATCTCTAATTGCATTCCTCACTGCATTCCTCACTGCATCTCTGGCCTGCCAATTCTTGGCACTGCCTGACACTGCATCCCCAGCATCCTATCCCTGACACTGCATCCCTGGCACTGCATCCTGGGCATCCCATCTCTGGCACTGCCACCCCTCCTTGCCCCTGGCTGTGTTGCCCTGACGCTGTGCCCACAGGTGAGGCCACCACCACGGTGTCACCCTTTGTGCCAGGAGGTGTCAGCGATGGGCAGTGGCACCGGGTACAGCTGCACTACTACAACAAGGTGGGGCAATGGGGGGCACAGTGCGTGGGGAGTGTTTGGGGCAGACAGAAGCAGGGAAGATGGAGGGTAAGGGTAGGGGAATGGAGAAATGGGGGGGATCAGTTAGGGGGTTTGGGGCACCTAAAAGACCCCTATGGGATATGCCCCACCCATGGGGGTTCCAAGAGATGGGAGATGGAGGAAGAGGAAGGAGTGGAGGGGAAGGGGATGTCGAAGGGATGAAGAGAGTAGAGAAGTGATTTGTGGGGACTCCAAGGGACTTTCAAGAGCTGCCCCCATCTGTGAGGACTCTGAGGGAACCTCACTCCCTTCCTCACCCGTTGGCCCCCCAAGGAACCCCACTTCCATTCCTCACCTGTGGGGATCCCTGAGGAATTGGGTTGGGGTATGGAGGAAGAGAAGGTCAAAGGGATGGGGGCTGGGGGGGGGATGAAAGGGACCATTGAGGGGTTCAAGGGGGGCTTGAAGGGATGGAGAGGAGTGTTGGGGGTGGTCTGAAGGGTGCGGGACTGGTGGGCTGGAGGGGCATGGGAATGTGGTGAGGGTTGAGGGGCCAGAGGGCAGTGGGAGGATGAGGAGTGGGACAAATATGCAGGATGGGGGTCCTGGGCCCCCCGCCTGATATGGGGCCCCCCAGCCAGTTGTGGGGCGCTCAGGGATCCCACAGGGCCCCTCAGAGCAGAAGGTGGCTGTGGTGACTGTGGACGACTGTGACACAGCCATGGCCCTGCGCTTCGGGCCCCGCCTCGGCAACTACTCCTGCGCTGCCCAGGGCACCCAGACTGGCAGCAAGAAGTGAGGAGGGCCTGGGGACCCCATGGGTGGGGGTTCCTTGGGGTACCCATAGAGGGGTCCCTTGGAGGTGAATGGTCCCTATGGGTGAGGTACCTTTAGAGTCCTCACTGGTGAGAGGTCCCTTGGGGTTCACAGATCCCTATGGATGGGGTGGTCACTGGAGGTCCTCATTGGTTGGGGAGGTTCTCTTGGGGTCTCCACGTGTTGGGGGAATGGGGAGTCCCTTGGGGGTCTGTTGAGTTCCCTATGGGTGAACACCCCTTGGGAGGTCCCTCAGGTCCCCATAAGTTTTGGGGTGAGTGGGTGTTCTTTGGGGTTCCCTTGTGACTCGTGTGGGATGGGAGGTGGCTGCATGTCCCCTGGGGTTCCCTCGGGGTTTCCATGGGTTGTGGGGTCCTTCGGGGGTCTCTTGAGTCGACAAGGTGATGGTGGGCTCTGCAGGTCACTGGACCTGACAGGGCCTCTGCTGCTGGGGGGGGTCCCAACGCTGCCCGAGAGTTTCCCAATCCGCAGCCGGCACTTTGTGGGGTGCATGCGGCACCTCCACATTGACCAGCGCCCCGTGGACATGGCAGCCTTCATTGCTAACAACGGCACCCTGCCTGGTGGGCTCCGTGGCTGGGAGACTGGGCAGGGGCTGGGGTGCTGTGGTCCTTCGAGCAGAGGGAGACGGGGTGTGGGGTTAAAGGATACCTGAGTAGTGGGGCTGTGTCCCCTGAATGATGGGAAGGGTTTCCAGGGCTGGAGGGATGGATGAGAGTCCAGGGGGCATGGGGGATGCTGTGCCCCCTGGGTGTGGGGAGAGGATGGCAGGGTAATGGGGTTGGATGGAGGACTAGGGGACACAGGACACAGCTGTGCCCCCTGAGTGTGGGGAGGGAGTTGGGGAATGCCAGGGCCATGGGGCTGGAGAGAGGTCCACTGAACGGGCTGGAGTGGGAGTTCTGTGCCCCCTGGGTGTGGGATGGGAAGTCAAGGGGTGTAGGTTTGAGTTCAGGGTTGCCAGGGCCATGGGGCTGTGCCCCCAGGGTGTGGGATATAGAGCAGGGGTTGCTGGGGCTCGGGGACTGGCTGGGGGCCCAGGTCTGGACAGTGCTGTGTCCCATGGATGTGGGGAGAGGGTGCCAGGCTCATGGGGTTGGATGGGGGTTCAGGTACCCAGTGGTAGGGCATTCTGTGTCCCCTGGTTGTGGGGTGGGCGGTGAGAGGCTGCCAAGACCATTGAGCTGGAGTGGCTGGCACAGACAAGGCTGTGTTCCCTGTAGGTGGGGGAATGCCAAGGCTGGGGGACTGGCTGGGGTTTTATCCCCTTTGAGGTGAGGTTGGGATGTGGGGTGGGGGGTCAGGAGGTCCTAGGATCATGGGGTTGGATAAGGGTTCAAGGATGTGCGGGTGTCCATGCCCCATGGAGCCAGGGGTCCAAGGTCATTTGTGGCATGTGACCCCTGTGCCTCCTCCTAGGTTGTCCCCCCAAGAAGACCCTGTGTGACACCAATACATGCCACAACGGTGGCACCTGCGTGCATGAGTGGGGGGAGTTCAGCTGCCGCTGCCCGCTGGGCTTTGGGGGCAAAACCTGCCAGGAGGGTACTGGGGGGCCTGGGGGGACAGTGTGGTGGAGCTGTGTAGGGTCCATAGGCTTGTTGTGGGTCCACGGGGGGCATGGGGAGGGTCTTTGGGTGGGTGTGAGGGGTGTGGGAGGGGGGTGAGGGGCATCCCTGCATGTGTTTGGGGGTCCGTGGAGTAGTTGTGGGTTCATGAGGGGGTACAGGGGATCTGTGGGTGTGTGCAGGAGATATGTGGGATGGTGTGTTGGCATGTGTGGGATCTGCATGGGATTCCTGGGTGGTTTCTGGGGATCCAAGGGTGGGTATGGGAGAGGCCACGTGGGGTTGTGGGGGGTTCTGGGTGGGGTCTGAGAAGTCTGTGGGTGGGTGTGGGTGGTCTCTATGGGGGGGCGCGTGGCCACCTCAGTAGTGCATGGGTCCCTGAGGTGAGCTTGGGGGGGGTCCATGGGAGTTGCCCCCTGTCCCACGTGAATGCCCTGCAGAGATGGCGGGCCCGCAGAGGTTCATGGGCAGCAGCCGCATGGTGTGGAATGGGCTGGCGCTGCCCCTCTCCCTGCCCTGGCCAGTCCGCATCATGTTCCGCACCCGCCACCCCCGCGGGGTTCTGTTGCGGGCGGGGGCCGGAAGCCGTCTAACCCTCATTCTGCAGGTGAGCATGGGGAAGAAATGGGGAGGGCACAGGGAGGGCATGGGGGAGTCAAATAGGAGAGTTTTTCTGAGGAAAGTGCTGGGGAGGGGGGGTGGTTGCCCTGGGGGGATTATTGATGTGGGTGGGCGTCATTGCCACGGGAGGTATTGGTTTTGGTGTCATATAGGGGGCATTACACTGGGAGGGTATTGACCTGAGCGGGAGTATAGGGGGATTTACACTGGGGCAGTGCCAGGGGTTATTGCTCTGAGGGTGTTGGAAGTTATTTGCATTATTGGTATTGGGGAGTTGTTGGCACGAGGTTTGTTACGCTGTGGGGGTCATTGCCCTGAGGGCAATTGGAATAGGAGGTATTGTCTGGGGGGGGTATATATGGCCACTGGGAAGTAGTGGCATGGGGGGTTGGAATAGGAGAGTTAACCTCAGAGATATGCCAGGGGAAGTAGTGCCCTGGAGGGGGTCTGTTGGCATTGGAGGCATTGCTATGGGGGGGATGTATTGCTGGGGGCGGGAAACAGTGCAAGGGGGTGCCACCCCTCGAGGAGGCATTACCCAGGGAGTTCTGTTATTGTCTCAGGGGAAATTGTATTTCCCGGTGGGCAGTTCCTGGTGCTCACCAGGTTTTTGGGGTCCTTGATGTGTCTACCCCTCACAGCTGAGCGAGGGGCAGGTGGAGGCTGGTGCCTGGCAAGGGGGGGCTCGTTTGGCCACCCTGCGTCTACCCCAGGCCAAAGTCAATGACGGTGCCTGGCACCACGTGGAGCTGGAGCTGCGGGGGGGCTCTGGGCTCAATCCCTCCGCCACCCTACTCCTCCTCCTCAACCTCGACTATGGCCGCCACCAGGTAGGGGGAGACTGAGGCACAGGGGGGCAACCACTCTGATGATCCCCGGGTGCCATTGTGGTACCCCCTGTGGCACCCCAAGTCACCCACGGGAGTCCCTGTGCCCCCTAGGTGGTCGGCGATGTCCCTGGAGAGCTGCAGGGACTGCGACTGCGCACGCTGAGTCTCGGGGGGCTGCTGGGGGATGGTGGCACCGTGGAGGAGGGGTTCCAGGGGTGCCTGCAGGTATGGAGCTTGGAGAGTATGGGGAGCAAGGGGTGGCAGGTGTAGGGGTGGAGAGTGGGCTTGGGGATGTGGAAGAGGGGGTAAGAACATGATCACAATGGGAGGGCAGCACATGAACACAGGGACATGGCATGGGGTTTGGGGAAATGGGCACAGAGATGTGGGCCCAGATGTTGGGAATGTGGCACAGGGTAAGGACACAATGAATCAGGACCTTGTCTTGGGGTTGAGGACATGGGCATGATGAAGAGGGGCACAGGGACATGGGTACAGTGCTTGGAGACCTGGCACAGGGCTTGGGGATGTAGCACAGGTTGGGGACAGGGAACAATGAAGTCAGGCACAGGGCTTGGAGACATGGGTATGATAAAAGGGTACACAGGGACATTGGGACATTTGAGGAGGGGTTGGGGACATGGGCACAATGGGAGGGAGAATAGGGACATGGGCACAGGGTTTGGGGACATGGCATGGGGAGTGGGGATTTGGACATGATGAAGGGCAGCACAGGGACATTGGGACAGAGGCACAGGGTTTGGAAACATGACACAGAGAAGTGGGGACATGAACAGAATGGGTGGGAGGCACAGGGACATGTCACAGGGTTTGGGGACGTGAAGTGGGGGCATAGCTCAGGACATGGGGACATGGGCAGGATGTAGAAGGGCACAGGGATGTTGTTACAGGGAGTTTGCCCAGGACAAGGAGACATAGGCTGTGTGGGTAGGGGGTGCACTGGGTACTCATGGGCATAGTGACATGGGGCACAGGGACATCACCCTAGGGCCTGGGCAGAATGGGAACATGGCCGTGGGAACACAAGTGTGACTGGGGAGGTCATGGGTAGTATAGGGGGTACTGGCTGGTGTTTGGGCCACTGAGGCACCGAGAGGTGATGTGACTGGGGAGGCACAGCGGGTCCTGGTGTGGGGTTTGGGGTGTCACATGTTGTGGGGACAGACTGAATGGGATGACACAAAAGCTCCTGGGTGGTAGCAAGGGACACTGAGGCTGGGCATGGCACTGGGGCAGGAGGGGTCATGGTGGCTGGGGCGTCACTGGGGTCACTGACAGATGACCCCACACGGGGAAGTTGGGGTGGAGAGATGCCTCAGATCAATGAGGTGTCACTGCCAGTGACACAGGGATGTCACCAGCTGGTGCTGAGTTTGGTGCTGAGGTACAATGACAGGTGTCAGGATGCAGGGGGTTCAGGGTGGCCCAGTGGGTCTGGTGTCATGGTGGGGGAAACTGAGAAGGGGTTGACACAGCAGGGTGGTCCAGGTTGTCCTGGGGTGTCCTGTGTTTTGGTGAGGGACACTGAGGTAAGGATGACAGTTGGGCAGGGGATTTTAGGGTGACATGGTGGGCCCCATGTGGTGGTGAGATCACACCGTGCGGGGAGTTCCTGTGGGGTCTTGGGGGAATGGTGAGAGAAACTGAGGCATAGAGTACATGGGGGGGGAGGTCTAGGGTGGCTCAGGGGGGTCTCAATGAGAACACTGATGGGTGACCTTGCAGGGCCTGCGTGTTGGGGACACTGTGGTGACTGCGGGTGCCCTGAGCCTGGCACAGGCGGTGCAGGTGAACGTGGAGGGGGGCTGTGCCCTGCCTGATCCCTGTGACTCGGGGCCCTGCCCTCCCCACAGCTACTGCAGTGACGATTGGGACAGTTTCTCATGCCGCTGCCACTCGGGTGAGCAGAGACTCCCCAGACACCTGACACCCCCGCAACACACCCCAGACATCTCTGATCATCTGCACACTGACACCCCTGTGACACCTGCCTCTGCCACCCCAGTGAATGGGGACATCCTGAGACCCCTGAGAGCCCCCCAGCAGCCCCCTAACACTCCCTGACACCCTTCTGACACAGCCAGTCACCCCCAGGATGCTGACAGCCCTGTGACACACCTGTGACACCCCTCACTTCTGCACCTTTGAATGGAGACCCCCCTGACAACCCCTGACAACGCCGACAACCCCTAACACTCTGTGGGACACTGACACCACTGAGACACCCCTGTGACACCCCTTACTGCTAACCTGGTGAGAAGAGACCCTCTGGAACCCCCGACAAATCCCAACAGTCCCTGAAACAGTGCCACCCCTGTGACACCCCCCACTGCCACCCCCATGAGTGGAGACCCCCCCAGCACCTCTTGACAACCTTGAGACTTTGCTATCCCCAGCACTGCCACCCTGTGACATATTGCCCCAACAACACTATCCTTTCTGGGCACCATCACTCCATCCCTGTCACCAGGGCAGGGCCACCCCCCTGTCACTGTCACCTGGACACTGCCACTCCTGTCAGTGTTCCTAAGGCACTGCCACCCTCCCTGGGCACTGCCGGCCTTGTCCCCAGGTATTGCCTACCCTCATCCCTGTTCCCTGAGCACTGCCACTGTTCCCCCCTCTCACTGTTGTCAGGGCACTTGGACCCCCATCATTGTCTCCAAGGCACTGCCACCCTCCCTTGTCACTGCCACTCCTTATCTCTGTCATCCCTGGGCACTGCCCCTCACCTCCATCCCTGTCCCCTATCACTGTCCCCTGCTTTTGTCCCCAACCCTGTCCTGTGTCCAGGGTACTTCGGTGACAGCTGTGTCAGTGCCTGTGCCCTGGACCCCTGCGAGCCTCCGGGCACCTGTACCCGCCGCCCAGGCATGGCCTCTGGCTATGCCTGTCACTGTCCCCCAGGCACCTTTGGGACCCTCTGCCAGCACCGGTTGGTGATGCTACGGGGCACTGCCGGGCAGGCATGGAGCACCCAGGAGGAGGGGGACGCTGTGAGGGGCACTGGGGGCAGGGGATTGGGTGAGAGGACGATGGGCATGTGAGGCAGGGTGGGTGTGCAGGGGGCATAGTGCACATGCAAGAGCTGTGGTGGGTGTGCAAACGGCAGGGGGAGCATGGGAAGAGCACAGTGGCTGTGCAAGAGCTGTGGTGAGTATGCAGGGATCACTGTGAATGAAAGTGGTACTGTGGGTTTAGAAGTGGCACTGTGGGGACAGAAGGGGCACTGTGGGGGTACAGGTGGGCACTGTGAAGGTATAAGTGGCCATGTGGGTATGCAAGGGACAGTGGGTGTACCAGGAGCCACATGAGTGTACAAGTGGCATTATGGGGGTATCCTGGCATGGTGCCCAAGTGCCAACTCCAGTGTCCCCAGGGAGGCACAGCCATGCCCACGGGGGTGGTGGGGACACCCCACGTGTGGCCCCTGCAGCTGCGATGTCACCCACGGCTTTGACCCAGACTGCAACAAGACCACGGGCGAGTGTCACTGTAAGGTGAGACCTGCCAGCCCTTGTCACCTCTCCTGCCAACCCCTGCCATCCTCCTGTCACCCCTCTGTTGGCCCCTGCCACCCCACTGTCATCCTGTCACCTCCCTGTCACCCCCATCCTGCCCCTGACAACTCCCCAGTCATCTCCCTGCCACCTCCCTGCCACCTCCCTGTCACCCCCTGTCAGCCCCCTGTCATCCCATCCCCTTGCCTCTAGTGACCCTGTGTCCCTCCAGGAAAACCACTACCGCCCGCCAGGAGAGGACACATGCCACCCCTGTGAGTGTTACCCCACTGGGTCACTGTCACGCCGCTGCGATGTCAACACTGGACAGTGTCCCTGCAAAGCTGGTGTCATCGGCCGCCACTGTGACCGCTGTGACAACCCCTTTGCTGAGGTGACAGCCAGCGGCTGCGAAGGTGGGGAACTGTCAACTTGTGTCACCCTGTGGCACCCTGAGTGCCCACCATCACCCTGCTGTTGCCCTCCATTACCCTATCACCTTGTGTCACCTTGTGTCATCCTGTGTCATCCTGTGTCAACCTGAGTGCCATGACTGTCACTCTGCTGTCACTCTGCTGACCCCACTGTCACATTGCATCACCTTGTGTCGCCCCACTGTCACTGTGTCACACTGCTGTCATCCTTCTGTCATCCTGTGCCCCCCTACACCACCCTGTGGCATCCCAATGTCCCCCTGCTCTGCCACAGCTGTCACCTTGGGTGCCAGCAAGTGCCATTGTCATCATGTGTCACCCTACTCTGTCCTCTGTGTCACTCCAAGCGCCAATGACTGGGTGCTACTGTCACCCTGCTGTCACCCTCTGCTACCCTGCATCACCATATTGTCACTTTGTGTCACCTGCTGTCACCCTGGCTGCTGGCAACTGAGTTCCACCAACAGCTTGGTTGTTGGTGTAATCCTGTTGACACCTTGTGTCACCCCACTGTCACCCTGTGTCACCCTGCTGTCACACTGCTATCACTCTGTGCCACTATGTCACCCTACTTTCACCCTGTGTTATTTGTTTGTCACCCTGCTCTGCCACTGCTGTCATCCTGCTGTTTGCCTGTGTCACCCTGGGTTCCAGTGACCAGGTGCCACTGCCACCCTACTGTCACAGTGTACCACCCTGTGTCCACCATTTTGATGCCCTGTTATGTCCCACAGTGAACTACGACAGCTGTCCCCGGGCCATTGAGGCTGGCATCTGGTGGCCTCGCACTCGTTTTGGGCTGCCAGCTGCAGCCCCCTGCCCCAAGGGCTCTGTTGGTACGTGAGGACATGGGGACGGGGCAGGGTGTCACTGGGCACACTGCCAGAATGGGGTTGGGGGTGACAAAGTGGTGACATCACTGGGATGGGGCTGAGAGGAATTGACACCACAGTGGCTTTGCTTGGGTGGTACAGGGAGGTGACACTGTGATTGCACTGATGAGACATGGGGAGAGAGGACGCCATGGTATCATTTCAAAGTGGTGATATGGTGCTGGCACTGCTGGGATGGGATGTTGACATCACTGAGACAGGGCTAGGGTATGTCATGGTGGTGGCACCAGTTGGATGGAGCTGGGATGGGAGGGAGCCATGGGACATCACCGGGACAGGACAGGGGGATGATATTGCAGTGGCATTATTGGATTGGTACAGGGAGGTGACACTGGTGGCACTGATAGGATGGGTTAGGGGTGGTGATACCTTGGTACCACCAAGATGGAGTGGGGATTACAGGAGTGTGGACTTGTTGAGGTGAGACTGGGGCTGCCGCTGTGGTGTCACTGCAGAGAGTGTGACACCGGTGGCATCACTGGGACAGGACTGGTGGCTGTCACGGTGGTGTCAATGGGGGATGGCACAGGAGTATGACATTGTAGGGGCACAGCTGGGATAGGGCATGGCACCACTGGTGTCACTGCAAGGGTGGAGCAGGAGTGTGATGCTGGCAGCACTGCTGGCATGCTGTAAGGTGAGGCTGCCCCATTGTCCCCATGGTGCACTCAGTGTCCCTATCCCACAGGCACAGCACTGCGCCACTGTGATGAGCACAAGGGCTGGCTGCCCCCCAACCTCTTCAACTGCAGCGCGCTGGCCTTTGCTGCCCTTCGCCCCTGGGTGAGCTGGGGAAACACCAGCAACAGCCATGCGACAGTGCCACTGGGGCTCTCCTGACACTTGTGTGTTCCCTGCAAGGCGGAGCAGCTGATGGGCAATGAGTCACAGTGGGATGCAGGGCAGTCACAGCGCGTGGCGCTGGCACTGCGTGAAGCGATGCATGAGGCCCGCGAGTACTTCGGCAGTGACGTGCACCTGGCATACCGGCTGGCAGGGGCCCTGCTGCACCACGAGAGCCGCCAGCGTGGCTTCCGCCTCGCTGCCACCCAGGACGTGCACTTCACCGAGGTGGGCATGAGGTCACAGGGATGGGAACATGCCCAGAGGGGGAATGGGCAAAGTGGGCTGATGAGCACCCCCATGGGGAGGGATGTGGGTGCAGGAACCCATGCACCAGAGTGATGGGCACCCTTGCAGGGAGGGGTATTGGGGTAAGAGAGCAGATACCTGAGTGATGGGCACTGAGGAGGGAGGTTGAGGGAGAAGGAAAAGAGGTTGGAGTTATGGAGGTCCTTGTGGGGAGGGTTATATTGGGGCAGAAGGTCGAACACTGGGGTGATGGGCACCTGCATGGGGAGGGGGAAGATGTTAGTGCAGGAACCTGGTTGCCACCATAGATGGCACACACCTGGGAAGGGTATTGGTGATGGAGCCCATGCACCAGGGTGATGGGCACCCACCTAGAGAGGAATGTTGGTGTAGGAGGTCTGATGCCAGGGTGGTGGGCATCCCTGAGCAGTGTGTGTTAGTGTGGCTCAGGGTGCACCTTCAACTTTATGGGGGTGCAGCATCCCCATTCCCCCCTGTTGGTGCCAGAGTGCCCCAGCCATAGATACCTGCAGGGAAGTTAGGAACCCCCTGCCCAGACCCAGAGTGCCACTTCCAGTGCCACTACCACTGCTTTGCCCCCAGAACCTGCTCCGGGTGGGCAGTGCACTGCTGGACATGGGGAACAAGCGGCACTGGGAGCTGATCCAGCAGACAGAGGGTGGCACAGCCCAGCTGCTGCGGCACTTCGAGGAGTATGCAAGAGCCCTGGCACGGAATATGCCCCAGACTTACCTCAGCCCCTTCACCATTGTCACCCCTAACATCGGTCAGTGGGGACATGCATGGCCAGAGGGCTGTGAGGGGGGTATCTGCCTGGGAATATAGGCATGCTGGGAACATGTGTGTGCCTGGGAACACACGTGTGCCCTTGGTGTGGTGCTGGGGACATGGACACATGTGTGTTTGAGGACACTGACATGTGTCTGGGAACACAGACATATATTCCTGGAGTATGTGTGTGCAGAAGGACATATGAGCTAGGGACATGTGTGCACAAGGACACTTGTGCTGGGAGCATGCATGCATGGGTGATGTGTTTTGAGGGGAACATGTGCCGGGGACACGGACATTTGTGTGGCTGGGAAATGTGTCCTGGGGAACGTCAGTGTGTCTGGAGGCATGTGTGTGTCCCTGGGGTCAGTGGGTGCTGGATACAGAGGGTGTTGTGTTCTGTCTATCTCGAGGTTGGTGGGTGCTGGGGTCAGTGGATGTCAGGATCCATGGCTCCTGGGCTCAGTGGGTGCTGGAGTCCGTGTGCCCGAGGGTTGGTGGCTGCTGGTGTCTGTGGATGTATGGATTCATTGCTCTGGGGTTGTTGGATGTCAGGGTCAGTGGGTGCTGGAGTCTGTGTGCCACAGGGTTACTGGAAGCTGGGATCTATGGTCCCAGGGTCTGCGTGCCCCAGGATCCATGGCTCTGTGGTTCATGCATGCTAGGGATGGTGAATGCTGGGGTGGGTGTGCCCCAGGGCTAGTGAGTGCTGGAGTTGGTTTTTGCCAGGCTTGGTATGCCCCAGGATTCGTGAATGCCCTGGGGTCAGTGGGTACCAAGGTCTGTGTTCCCCATGGTCAGTGGGTGCCAGGATTGGTGGGTGCTGGCGTTAGTGTGTCTGGGCTTGGTGAGCCCTGGGATCAGCTGGGGTTGGTATGCCCTGGGGTCGGTGGATGCTGGGGTTTGTGTGCCTCATGGTTGGTGGGTGCCATGCCATGCTGTGCTGCCATGGGTGACATGGTGCCACAGTGGTGTCGGTGGTGCGGCTGGACAAGAGCAGCTTTGCGGGTGCCCACCTGCCACGGTATGAAGCGCTGCGGGGGGAAAAACTCCCAGACTTGGAGGCAACCGTCATCCTGCCTGACAGCATCTTCCAGCCCCCCGAGGACAGGCGTGAGTCCAGGGCATAGGGGGGCCAGGGGCCAGGGTTGGAGACCAACTTGCATCCGTGGGGCTGGCAGGGCTTGGGGGGCCACCATTTGGCCACAGGGACATGGTACAGTTGGGGACCCTGGCTGGGGGCTGGCAGGGATGGGGGAATCCCAGAATACCCACAGGCTGACACAATTGGGAATCCCAGTGCCACCATGGGGATCCCAGTGCCACCATAGGGACCGCAGTGTGGCCATGAGGCTGGCAGGTTTGGGATGCCAGGGTGGCATCAGAGATCCTGGTATGGCCATGGCAGTGGGCAGGGTCGGGGACACAAGTGTGACCATGGGGACCTCGCGGTCATGGAGCTGACAGGGTTGGGGACCCTGGTGTGGACATAGGGAGCTGGAAGTGTTGGGTGAACCTTGTTGTGGTCATGGGACTGGCAGTGCTGGGGACTCTAGGGTGGTCATGGGAACCCAAATGAGGTCTCAGAGCACCATGCCGCCCCCTGCCCATGGCCCCCAGGCCCCTCAACCGGGCATGGGCAGGCACCACAGGGCACAGGTGGGCAGGAGGAGGAGGCTGAAGCAGGCGAAGAGGAGAAGGAGGAGGAGGAGGAGGCAGGGATGACTGTGGTGACCCGACACAAACGCCACCCATTCCTGGGTGAGGGCCAGGCCATCGCCAGCATCATCATCTACCGCACCCTGGCCAGTCTCCTGCCCCAGCACTTCGACACCGACAAGCGCAGCCTCCGGTGCCACTGGGGATGAGGGCTTGGGCGGCTGGGGGTGGCACATGGGGTGTCAGGGCAAAGCCAAGCATCTGGAGGGTATAGGGAGATGGGGACGCGGGTGTACAGAAGGATCCCAGGGGAGGCATGGGAAAGGGGACACATGGGGTGCCCAAGGTTGGGGGGCACAGAGAGTGCCTGATGGGGAGCACGGGTTGGGGAGGTGGCTCAAGGGATGTCCAAGGATGGTGCCCATGGGGTGCCCACAAAAGGGGGCACAGGGGAGAAAGGGGTGCCCTCACAGTGTCTGTGTGGTGTAAGGGCACTCTGTGGCACCAAGGTGGGTTTTGGGGCACCCTGAGTGGGCTCCCTGACCCCAGTGCCTCCCAGGGTGCCCAAGCGCCCCATCATCAATACACCGGTGCTGAGCATCAGCGTGCATACGGGGGACATGGACGGCATGGGCGGCGCGGGGACCATCCGGGCACTGGCCAAGCCTGTCACCCTCCAGTTCCGGCTGTTGGAGACCCAGGAGCGCTCCAAGCCCATCTGTGTCTTCTGGAATCACTCTTTGTGGTGAGGGTGGGACAGAGGACATCCCAGGAGTGACAGGGACACCCTGGGGGCACAGGGACATCCTGAGGGTTAGGGACATGGGATTGGGGATGGGAACACCTTGGGGAAGATGGGAGCACTCCAGAGGGACAAGGGATCTCCCCATGGAGAAAGGGGACCTGGGGATAAGGACACCCAAGGGATGAGGGGATATCCCAGGGAACATCTTGGGGAGTCAGGGACAATTTGGGGCAACAGACACACTGAGGTAACAGGGGATATGACATGCACCAGGGGAACAGGAAACACCTGCGGGGAGAGGGGCCATGGAAATGGGGACACCCCAGGGAGATGGGGACACTCTGGGGGAAGAGGGAGCACGGGGAAGGGGACATCCCATGGAGACAGGGGACATAGTAACAGGGATAGGGACACCTTGAGACAGCAGGGAACATGGGAATAGGGACACCTTAAGGGGACAGAGGACATCCTGAGGGGACAGGGAACATGGGCATAGGGCAGGATGGATGCTCCAGTGTCCCAGTGGGTCATGGATGAGTAACATTGGAACAGGACATGAGGGGACAGCTCTGACCCTGGTGGGTGTCAGGGATAGGATGGGAGACTGTCCCCAAATGGAGGGGTGTTCCCGGATGAGTGTCCCTGGTGGGTAATTGTCCCCAAGTGGCAACGGTTGTCTTTCTGGATAGATGGATGGATGGATGTCCCAGTGGGTGTGTGTGTGTTTTCTGTGGAGGTAGCAGGTGGGTGTGTCTCCCTCTGGGAGGGTGATGACAGTGGGTGTCCCCAGTGTGTATGTCCCTGGTGGGTGTCCAAGTATTTGACCCCTTGGATGGGTGTCCTGCGTTGGGTGCATGTCCCTGGGTGGGGGTGAATGTTCCCAATAGGTGTCCCTGATGGGTGTTCCCAGTGTGTGTGTGTGTGTGTGTGTGTGTGTGTGTGTGTTGGCCCCCGGTGTCCTGGCAGGTTTCCTGGCTTGTGTCACCTTGTGGTCCTGTGCAGGGCGGACAGTGTAGGCGGCTGGTCAGCACGAGGCTGTGAAGTCACCTTCCGCAACCAGAGTCACATCAGCTGCCAGTGCCACCACTTGACCAGCTTTGCCGTCCTCATGGACATCTCCCACCGAGAGGTGGGGACACTGGGGGACAGGGAGGAGTGCATGGGGACAGAGGGGGACTGATATGACATAGGAGACATGGAGGGACACAGTAACCCTGGGGCATGGAATGACTGAGGGTGAGAGCCCTGGTGGGCACATGGGGGTGGATGGAGACACATGCAGAAATAGGGCACCAGGTGCTGCCAGGCACAGGGGTGGGGTATTTGATAAAAGAGGCGGGACAGGGATAGGAGGGGCTTGGCAGAATGGGCGGGGCATAATGGGGCAGGGTCAGGATGGAGGACTGAGTGCTCATGAAAGCGGGACTCAGAAAAGCAGGGGAGGGGCTTAAGTGGGGTGCTAAATCCAAGGGGTACGGCTAAATCCAATGGGTGGGGCTCTCAGGGCAGAGGTAAATAGGATGGGCGGGGCTATGTCAGGTCTGTCAAAGCTCCCTCAGGGGCGGGTCCAGTCAGGATGAGTGGGTTTCGAGTGGGTTTCCAGTGGGTGCAGCTGAGCAGGCTGGGCCGGTTGGTCTCCAAGCGGCAGAGCTGATGTGGGTGGGGTTACAAGAGGTGCGGCTGAGTGATGCAGGCGTTTTTTCAGGGGCTGTGGCTAAATAATGTGGGCAAGGTTTCCTGGGGTGGGGCTGGAAACTGTGGGTGGGGTATAGAGAGGTGTGGTCAGTGCTGCGGGTGTGGTTTCAGTGGGCAGGATCGAGTACAGTGGGTTGGATTCAAAAGGCCAGGGCCGAGGGATGTGGGATTTTAAAGGCTGGGGCTTAGTGCTATGGGAGAGGTTTAAAAGGGTGGAGCTACACAATGTGGGTGCAGTTTTGAGGGGCATGGTTGAAGGTTGTGATTTGGGGTTCCATAGGGTGGGGTTACCAGGGGCAGGACTGAATAACGTGACCAGGGCTTCCAATTGGGGTATGCATTGTGGGGAAACTTCCCCGGCCCAGGGACTGATTGCTTTGTAATGTATCTGTTAATGGGGATATCTGGGGGCCATGCCCACTGAACACATGCCTGACATATGCCTATCCTGGTGCTGCAGAACGGAGAGGTGCTGCCACTGGCAGCACTCACCTACGGCTCACTGGGCGTGGGGCTGGTGGGGCTGGCGCTGGTGGTCGTGTCCCTAGGGACCCTGAGTCGGCTGCGTTCCAACCGCCACAGCATCCGCCAGCATGGCTCAGCTGCACTGCTCCTTGCACAGCTTGTCTTCCTGCTTGGCATCAACCAGGCTGATGTCCCGGTGTGTGGAAAAAGGGGTCTGGGAAAGGAGGGAAGGAGTGGGGATCACTGGAAAGGGCTGGCTGGGTCAGGGGATCTGCTGCTTTTGAAGTGTTTGGGTTGGTGGGCCTGAAATGGGTGGGGCTAAGGCTTGGGCAGGACCATGGTGGGCTGGGCCTAAGGGGTGGCATCTAAAAGACATGAGGGTAATGATGGGTAAGGTCTGTTAAAGGGGTGATGATCTTAAGGGGTGGAGTCTGTATAAAGGGGTGGGGCTTCCAAAGCAGTGAGTCTGATAAACGGGGTGAGGCTCTCTAAGGGGTAGATCTTATCAAGAGTTGGCTCTCAAGGGGGTGGGGCACTCAAGGGGTGAGGCCTATAAAAGGAGGGGGACCTTTTGGAGGAGTGTGACCTCAACAGGGGAATGACCTCTCAGAAGGGGTGGAGCTCGGGGAGTTGTGCATGTGGTTGGATGGGTGGGGCTGTGGGCATGGCCAGTAGACGGGGCTGAGGGCTGGCAGTGACGGGGCGGGTGCAGCTGGCTTGCACGGTGGTGGCCATCCTGCTGCAGTTCCTGTACCTGAGTGCGGTAGGCTGGGCGCTGCTGGAGGCGCTGCACCTCTACCGGCGCCGCAGTGAACCCCGTCATGTCGACCGTGGTCCCATGCGCTTCTACCATGTGCTGGGATGGGGACTGCCTGCCTTCATTACCGGTGAGCCCTGCTGTGAAACCCTACTCTCATTATGACCTTGCTTCCTGGACTACCGCCCACCTCCACCTGGGGGAACACCTTCTGGTGGCTACACACCCCCTTCTAAGCTATGCTGCCTGAATCCCTCCCGCAATCAATTTGATGCATGGTGGGGTCCTATTTCCATGTCTAACTCCACCCCCCCAGAATATAGGCCCACCCCCAAATGCATCTTTACCAGTATAACCACACCTGTGGATATAACTGTGCCTCCAACAGGATAGTCACGCTCAAACCAAAACATCCCCACCCCAAGAGAGTTTAGCTCCACCCTTAACCACCATAGCCCCACTCTAATGGTTTTAGACACACACCCAGAGTCATAGCTCTGCCCTCATCAATCAAACCCAATCCCCAAGATTTTAGACAGAGCCCTGGGTCCATAATCCTACCTTCATCCATCATAGGTCTGCCCCCAAACTTTCAGACACATCCCCGGCGTCATAGCCCCCTCCCAAAGCATATAACCCTGTCCCAACATTTTATCCCCACCATAGGGGTTTAGTCCCACCCTCATCCATCCTCTCTCCACGCCAAAAGCATCCTTCCCAACCTCTTCAATATGCCCGCAGGGTCATAGCCCTTCTCCATCAATCATAGTCAGATACACCCCCAGGATCTTAGTCCTGCCGTCAACTGCATAAACCCACCCCAAGAGAACAGACCTGTAACAAGCTCTTAGACAAGCCCCCAGTGCCGTATCCTTGCTCTCATCAACATTGCCACATGCCAAGAGCTTAGACATACCTCATTTGCATAGCGCTGTCTCTACCCAGTGTAGCCACACCCCAAGAGCAGCACCTCCTCGCCAGCCCTGTGCCATCCACGAGCCGTTCCATGCCCCGTCCTGCTATAGCTTCACCCTGTTCAGCCCCACCCCTCCCACCTTAGCCCTCTGTCTCCCCCTATAGCCCCGCCCACTGAACTGGCCCCGCTCCTGATCTCTCCTTTGCAGGGCTGGCGGTGGGGCTGGACCCCGAGGGCTATGGGAACCCCGACTTTTGCTGGCTGGCCATGCACGACAGCCTGGTGTGGAGCTTGGTTGGGCCCTGTGCTGCTGCCCTCGCTGTGCGTACAGGGCTGGAGGCTGGGGAGGGCAGGGGACCCCCTATCTCCCTGCTCACTCCCTGCACCCCCAGGTCGGCATCTTGTTCCTGGTGCTGGCAGCCAGGGCCACCTGTGCCACCCCCCAGGGCTTCCAGAAAAAGAGCTCAGCGTGAGTTACCCAGGCAGGGTCACCCATGGGGGGCAGGGGACATGGGGATGGGGTTGCCCAAGGAGGGTGGGGGAGGTTGGGGCACCCATGATGGGCACAGAGGGTTGGAGCACCATAGAGGCTAGGGGGCACCCATGGGGGGCTGGCCTTTTGGGGAACCTGCAGAGGGCAGGGAGGCACAGGATGGATTGGGGCATCCATAGGGAGCAGGAGGGCACTGGGGCCTGGGCTGCCTACGAGGGGTAGGAGGGGAGAGGGGGGCTGGGGCATCTGTAGGGGCAGATGGGCACAGGGCAGCCATGGGGAGGCAGACAGGCATGGAGAGCAGGGGGGGTACAGGGGGCTGGAGCCAATGGGGGGCATGGGAGCTTGGGACAACTGTGGAGGGCAGGGGGGCACAGGAGGGACCAGAACACCCATGGTGGGTAGGGGAGTATAGATGTCTGGGGCACCCACTGAGGGCAGGGGAGCATCAAGGGCAGAAGCACCCATTTGGGGCTGAGGGGATCAGGGGAGATTGGGGCATCTAGGGGGGCAGGAGGGCAGAGAGCACCCATGAGGAGGCAGAAGGGCATTGGAAGCAAGAGCACAGGGGGCTGGGGTTAGGCTGGGCCCATGGGAAACAGGGGAGCTCAGGGGGCTGGAGCACCCAAGGATGGCAGAGTGGGCCAGGTGGGGGTTGGGGCATCTGGGGGGAAAGGGGGCCGTGAGGGGCTGGGGCAACCCCAGGGGACAGAAGTACAGAGGGCTGTGACATGAGATCTCATTGGGATGACGTTGGGGTGCACAGGTCTGGGGTACGCACAGCTGCAGTCCTGCTTGCCATGCCCAGTCTGGCCTGGCTTCTGGCTCTACTCTCAGTCAACAGTGACATGTTGCTCTGTCACTACCTGTTCGCCGCCTCCAACTGCCTCCAGGTCAGTGGGGACCACCTGAGACCCTACCCCTGGAACCCCCAAAACACACACCCCTGGGACCTCCAGAGCCACCGCCCCTGGCACCACTAAAAACTCCAGAACCCCAAAGCCTCCACCTCTGGGATCCCCAGTGACAAGCAATCCTGGGACTCCCAGAACCCCCTGAAGCTCACACCCTTGGGGCTCCCAGAGTCCCACACCTATTTATAGGGCACCCAGTAGGCACGGAGGGGTCTTTTGCCATATCCAGGGCACAAATAGGAGGTAACCCGTATGTATGGGGGCACCTCAGCCACTCCACAGTGCCCATGGGGGGCACCCAGTGCATATGGGGGTCCCTCATGCTGTCTGAGATATCAGTGGGGAGCACCTAGTGGCTATTCTCTTTGAGGTGCCAGTGGGATGCACCTGATCTGGATGGTGTCCCCTCGACCTGTCCAAGGTGCTGCTGGGATCCTCTCAGGCTGTACACACCCTTCCTCATCCCCCCTGCCCCCCTCTGTCCAGGGCCCCCTCATCTTCCTGTCCTGTGTGGTGCTGAGCAAGGAGGTGCGGAGGAGCCTCCACCTGAGCTGTGCCCGCTGCCACCACCCAGCACTGGCCACCAAGGCTACCCTGACCCCCGTGAGTGCTGGCAAACACAGGGGGTGCCAGGTAGGGAAGGGCAGCCCGTGTTATGGCTATGATATCTCTGTGCCCTTGGCAGGCCTATGGCAAGGACAGCACATACGTGGCAGGGCGGCTGTATCCCTCCCCAGGTGGTGGGTCCTCAGAGTCCCTGCACAGCACCACACGCTCGGGCAAGAGCCACCACAGCTACATCCCCTTTGTGCAGCGGTACTGGGCAGGGCAGGGGCCGAGGCATGGGTTTTTGTGGGGTCCTGGGCTGGTAAGATGGAATGGTGATAGGATGGTGGGATAGCAGGATGCTGGGGTGGTTGGATGGCATGGTGTGGAATGGCATAGGGGTATTGGGATGGCAGGATGGTGGGTGGTGGGGTGACATGGTTGTGAGGGTGTTGGGATGGCTGGGTGGTGGGGCAAGGGTATGGTTGCATGGCAGTACAGTGGCAGGGTGGCATGCAGATGGAGTGGTGAGGTGGCAGGGTGGTGGGGTGGTGGCAGAATGAGGGGTTGAGGGGATGCCAGCGGTAGGTAACAGGGTGATGGATATCAGGGTGGTGGATGTCAGTGGATATTAGGGTGTTGGTGGGTGTTGGGTGTCAGTGAGTTGGTGTCAGTCAGTGGGTGACAGTGGATGGTAGGTGTTTGTGAATGGGTGTCGGGTGCTGATCAGTATTGTGTCCCCACAGGGAGGACTCAGGGCTGGCAGGCAGCCCAGGGCCAGTGCTGCTGCCCGAGCCCGAGGGCCTCTTTCTTGATGCTCAGGACCAGCCCAAGGGTACAGCATCACCCATAGGGCAAGTGCGCCCAGCCTTGGCCCAGGGAGCAGGAGGTGTCTCTGGGCACCCCCTGACCTGTGACCCCTCAGAGCACGACACAGACTCGGACAGTGACCTGTCTCTGGATGACCCGAGTGGCTCCTATGCCTCCACCCATTCCTCCGACAGCGAGGACGACGCCCCGTGTGGCTGGGACCCCCTTCACAGGGCTGCCCTGGGTTCCCCCAGCCCTGGTAACACCCCCAGGGGGCACCCCATGGAGATGGGGGACCTTCAGCCTGGCTGGGTGCTGATGGGGGGGGCACCCAATGAGTTGGGGGAGGTCCCTTGCCTTATCCAAGATGCTGATGGGGAGCACCTGGTCCCTTGTTCAGTCTGGAGTGGTGATGGGGCCATTGAATGGATTTTGGTGGGGGAGAAGGGAGGGCTCTCATCTTGGCTGGATCCTGATGCAGGGGGCGCACAGTGGACAAGGGATCCCTTGTCCACCTTGGTGTTCTGATGATGTATGATGGGTATGGGGGAGAGGATCCCTTGTCCAGGTGGTGATGGGGGACACTCCCCTCATTTGGGGGTCCCTCATGCAGTCGGAGGTGCTGATGGGGGCACCCAGGGGGAAGGATCACCCTTTGTCCAGTCTGGGGTGTGGATGGGACTCACACAATGGGTTTGGGTGCATCCCTCACACTATGTGCTATGGGGGCACCCAGTGAGGACAGGGGCGTCCCTTGTACTGCTTGTACCAGCTTCATTCCTTCTTCACAGGTGACCCCCTGGGGCCCCCACGGTGCCCATACTGGCCAGGGGAGTTTGTGACAACAGCAAGCGAGAACGAGGGACCAGGAGGTAGTGACAGGCTGCGAGTGCAGCCAGCTGGGGGCCAGGGACACCCCTGGGGTGACCCCACCCAGCCCAACAGCGAGGCACTCCCCAGGGACCCCCCACTGTTGCCCCTGCCTCACCCCCACAAAGGTATGGGCTGCCATGGCAGGGGTGGGCCCTCCAAATCTGGCCCCCCTACCCATGATGCTGCCCCTGCAGGGATCCTGAAGAAGTGCCTGCCCCACATCAGTGAACGGGGCAGTGCCCAGCACCCTGGGCTGCCCCCCCAGCCTCCTGCTTGCATGGCTGCCTCCTCAGGCAGTGATGGGGGGGCCCACCCAGTCCCCCGGCCTCGGCAGAGCCTCCAGGAGCAGCTCAGCGGCCTCACCCCCATTGCAATGAGCATCCGCACAGGCACTGCTGATGAGGACTCTTCTGGCTCTGAGTGAGTGCCCACCACATCTGAAGGATGGGAGTTCTTTGGGTGCCAAGGTTCCCACCACTGTTTTTGAGGGTGCCCTTGGGGTGGCCAGGGTTCCTGCTGGGTGGAGGAGTCAAACATCGCTTGTTGGGTACCCTTTGGTGCCTGTCAGGTGCAAGGATGGCTGGGTGCCAGGGTGCCAAGGTTGCCACTGCACTCTGATTTGGTGCCAGGGTTTCTCTCACGTGTCCATTGGGAACCCATTGGGTCCATCACTGCTTGTTGGCTACCACAGTACTGACTGGACACCCAACTAGGTGCAACATTACCTGTTGGGTATCCATCAGGTTCCATGGTTTCCTTTGGGTGTCTACTGGGTGCCAGGGTGCCCAACAGGTGCCCTTTGAATGCTCATCAGGTGACAGGGTTCCTTCTTGGGTACTCATTGGGTCCCAGCAGTCCCTTTTGGCTCTCACTGGGTGCCAGGATGCCCAGCAGGTGTAAAGGTGTTTGTCAGGTGTCCATAGGGTGCCAGAATAACTGACAGGTGACCATTGGATGCCCACTGGGTGCCGATTGAGTGTTGCGATACCCATTGAATACCCACTGGATGCCAGTTGACTGTCCATGGGTGCCCATTGATCATTGGATGGCCATTGTACATCCACTGAACATTATGAATCCATTTGGTGCCTACTGACTGTCTCCATTGGGTGCCTAATGACCTCTGGGTGCACACTTAGGTGCCCATCAGGCCTAACAGCACCTGCTGGGTGCTCACTGACCACTGGGTCACCCACTGAGTGTTGAGGTGTCCACTGATAGCCTATGAAGCCTAACAGCACTCACTGGGTGCATGTTAACTGTTCATGAGTGTCCGACCACTGGGTGGCCCTTGGGTCTAACAGTGTCCATTGGGTGTTGGAGTGCATGTTGGGTGGCCATTGACATTGTCCAAACATGCCTCTTGACCACTGGGTGCCCACTGGTTGTTGGGGTGTTCACTGAGTGCTGGGATGCCCACTGGGTACCCCCTGACCACCCACAGATGCCCAGGGCAGAGCTGGCACAGCAGCACTAACCCTACTCTTCTCTCTCTCTCTACTCCCCAGATTTCTGTTCTTTAATTTTCTCCATTAACCCAAGGGGGCTGGGGGCTCCCCCCAACCCCCACCCCTCCATCTCCCCCCACGGGTGGGTGCTGGGTGCCAGGGGGCACAGAGGGCACCCTGGCACCCACCTCCCCCATCACACATCTGTTTTGTTTTTTATTACCCCCTCCCCCATCTGTCCGTCCCCCCACCAGGAGCGACGAGACCTCGATCTAATGGGGACCCACCCAGCAGGCAGCCCACCCACTGTGCCAGGGACACCAGGACAGGGAGAGCACTGGGTTGGCAGGGGCATGGTGGGGTCACACCAGGATTGGGGGGACACAAGGACTGGGAGGACATCAGGAGGGGCCAGGGAGCCACAAGCCCCCCCAGTGCACTTTGTATCCTTGCAGGGATTGGCACTTTGGGGGGTGGCACAGGGTGTCCCTGTTGCCCCTTCCATGATCATCCCCAGCCCCTTTGCCCAGCAGTGTCTTACTTAAAAAAATACATGAAAATACAAAAAAAGGAATTTATAACCAACTTCCCCCATTGTGCCCACTCCCCTTGCCCCCCAAAGTGCCACCTCCCCAGAAGATGCCACCTGTCCCATGATGCCAACTCCCCCAGGTGGGGGGACATGTGGAGGGGGATCAGTTGGGGGTTACAGGGACATCTGGGATCCCCCCACCCAGGGGTGAAGCTCAGGTAGGGGAACCCAGGGATGGGTGTTGGGGCGGTGAGGGACCCCTGGATACCGGGGGACGTGGGAGGTTTCCTACTGCTGTTGAGACCTTTTATAATTAAAGCAAAACCCAATGAGTGCCTTGGTTCATCCCTGGGGAGGCTCCTGGCTCTGCCACCCAACCTCAGCTTGTCCCTGGGGATTCCAGCTGTGCTTCATAACCTGACAACTCAGCAGATACCTTGGCTGCTCCCTGGGGATCCCTGGCGCTGCCTACCTCCTTCCAAAACCCAGTGGATGCCTCAGCTCATCCCTGGGGCAGCCTTGGCTCCACTCCCCCAGCCTAGGTACTTTGGCTGGTACCTAGGGGGGGTCCAGGTGCCACCAGGGCCTCTGGGTGGGTGTGGGGTGGTTTGGGGGTGTCACCTCGGGGTGCTGCTCACTGCCGTCTTGCGGGGGGGCCGCAGGCGGGCAGGGGGAGGTCCTGGTTTGCACCCCGAGGCAGCAGTTGGGGGGGCTGCTCGTGCTGCGCCTGCACCTGCAAAGGGGAGAGAACCCAGAGGAAAATGGAGCCACAGGGGAGGGGACATCTGCACCAACCACAACCCCACTACATCCTTACCTCTGGGGGTGGAGGTCCTCCCACCCACTGCTGGAGTCCGAGGGGACACCTTGGGGAAGGCAGTGGGTACCGGGGAACAGCCAGAAGGGACAGGACTGGTGGTGGTCCTAGCGTGGGGCTGGCGGGTGGAGGGGGGGCAGGGGACTGTGCCCCCCCTCACCTTAGGCTGGCCTGGGGAAAGAGGTGGGCATTGGGGTACAGCCGAGGAACTTCCATGGCCATGATGTCCCCGTCCCCTTGCCATCAGTACCTGCTGTCCCACCCCGGGGGGGCTCTGACCTGCCCCGGGCACCAGACCCCTGCCCCTGGGGAGGGCACGGCCGGAGGGGACCCACTCGGCTGGGGGGGAGCCCCCTGCCCCCGGAGGTTCCCTTCGCTGCTGCTGTGGAATTACGGCTGGGGGGTGCCTGAAAATAGAAGGGGGGACATGATGACATCACTCAGTGATGCCCCCACAGGGCTGGGGGGGTTCACGATGACGCTTGGAAACAGGGGGGCACTCACTGCCCCCATCAAGGATTCGTTTGGGGGGGGATCTGGGTAGGACACAGCTACACTGGGACTCCCACCCCCAGGTCTCACCTACCTTGGGGACACTGGTGGCAGCAGAGGGCCCCCGGGGCTTGGCAGGGAGGTGGGGGATGGGGGCAGGTCCCCGCGAATCCACGGTAGGCAGGAGCGCCCGCACTGGGCTGTCCTTCACCACGAAGGTCTGGCGGCGGGGGCTGCGGGGGGTGCCAGGAGGCGTGGCAGCGGGTCCTGGGGGGTCTCCGGAGGTGGGAGAGGGCAGGTGACACCCCTCCAACTGTGCCGCCAGGCGCGTGGCCTCCCGCACCATCTCTTCCAGACGGGCACCGCGCAGGGGACTCCAGCGCCCATTGCCACCCCCATGCTGGCACCCCTCGCCTGGCCTATCCTCATCCTCCTCTTCCTCCTGGCTGCGGATGGGGAGGGAGGAGGGAGAAAGGTGGTGTCAGCCCCCAATGCCACTGCCAAGAAGTGACAGGAAGCCCCTCCATGCCATCCAGGACCCCATTCATTGGGTGACACATCCCCCAGGACCTCCAGAACCACATCCTTGAGGGGAGCATGTCCACAGGACCCCCAGCCCCCTGTTCATGGGGTGACATATCCCCTAGGACCCCATCTTTGGGGTGTGATGTCCCTCGTGGCCCACAGGACCCCAACTAAGAGTTGCCATATCCCCCACAACCGCATCCATGGGGTGACACACCTCCTAGGAAATTGACAATGAAGTGCCATCTCTCCCTGTCCTCCATGTCCCATCTTATTCCCCATGTCCCCAACTATAAGGTGCCCTGTCCCCCCCTGTTCCCATCCACGGGGTGCCCTGTCCCCACTATCCCCCCATACCTGTCAGATGGTGATAGCACGCCAAAGTCAAAGCTCTCCTCGGTGACAAATCGAACATCTGGGGGGACACTGGGGTGAGTGTCGGCCTCTCCTGCCCCAGGGGGAAAGACGGGGGACATGCAGGGCTGGTGCTGCCATACCTCTGTCCTCGGCCATCACCTCGGGGAACCGCGGCCACCTGCGGGAGCTGGGGGGGGTCACCACCGACCTCATTGCTGTCCCTTACCCGTGCCCCTACCCACCCCCTGTGTCCCCAACCCCCCGCGGCGGCCCAGTGGCACCAGTCAGCGCATGAATGACACGACCGGTGCCAGGCGCTGCCTGGCTCGGTGTTACTGCGATGGGGACAGGGATGGCTCTGCCGGCACCAGTAGGCGGGGGTGACAGCAGCGACCCCCACCCAGGGAATCAACAGCCCAGGCGTCCTCAGTGCTACAGTGGGAGGTCCTAGCCCTGCACCCTGATCCCTGTGAGTCCCCAGTAGTGGTTCCCAGCCCAACATTAA
This sequence comes from Prinia subflava, assembly GCF_021018805.1. NCBI lineage: Eukaryota > Metazoa > Chordata > Aves > Passeriformes > Cisticolidae > Prinia > Prinia subflava. The sequence goes on from NC_086269.1 coordinate 6,982,777, forward strand.
GGGGGTCCAACCCTGCTGGGAGGTTGCAGCCCCACACCCAGGGGAACCCCCGTCCCACACTCAGAGGGTCCCACCCTGCCCCACACCCATACCCTGACCCCAGGAGGTCGCCAGCCCCACATTTGGATCCTTGGGGGTTCACAGCCCCACAGCCTGAGGCCCCAGCCCCACACCCTATCCCTGGGGACTCCGAGCCCCACACCACGATCCCAAGCGACCCCCAGCCCCACATCCCGATCCTCAGATGGTCCCAGTCCCACACTAGGGGACCCCATTCCTGTACCTAAGGGTGCCAGCCCTTCACCCCGATCCCTTGGGGACCCCAGCTCCACACTGAGGGGTCTCAGTCCTGCATCCCGATCCCGAGGGGGTCCCATTCCCACTCCCGGCCCTCCCAGCCCCACACGAGGAGTCTCAGCCCCATAATGAGGGATTCCCCCCCACACACACTTCGGGAGTCCCCCAGCCACGCATCCCCAAGCCCGGGAGACCCTAGTCCCACACTGTGGGGTCCCAGCTCCAGGCTAAGAGGGTTCCAGCCCCACCGACGAGTCCCAGCCCCGCACCCCAATCCCCTAGTGGCCCCAGGCCCACAGTGAGTAGCTCCCAGCTCCCACCGGGGGTTCAGGCCTCACAGCCCCAGTCCTGGGGGTCCTCAGCCCCTACCAGGGGTCCCAGCCCCTCACCCCAATCCCACGTCACCCCATCTGGGCATGGGCTGGTTTACTCCACGCTCCGCGGCCCCCCCGATCTCCCCGCAGGCTTCTCCTCTACCCGGGGCCCCGGTTTGCCCCTTGTCCCCCCTCTCCCCCCGACCTCACCGCCCCCGGCTCCCGCTCGTCGCGCGCGCCGAGGAGGCGTGGCCTAACAAAAGGGGCATGGTCTCGTTCGAATTCCCCCTCCCCTTGCGGCTGAACCGCGGCGCGCCCGCCCCGGGATCCGATTGGTCCGCGCACTTTAAACCGCCACTCTGATTGGCCTGTCTCCTCGCTTTTCGCCTCACTGATTGGCTCTCCCCGTACCCCGCCCTTCACTGCCTGGGGGCGTGGCCCGGAAGCGCGACGCCTGAAGGTCTTTCCGCCACCGGTGCCGCCGCAGCATGGCCGCCGTCCCGCCCGACTCCTGGCAGCCGCCCACCGTTTCTATGGAGACCACGTAAGAGGCGGGGTCTTGTCCCGGTCCCGGCACCGGCACCGGCACGGGAGGCCCCACCCATCCCTGGTTCCGCCCCCTTCCGCGGCACTGGGGGTAAATCGGTGTCTGCTCCCTCCCACCTCGGCTTCCATGCAGCCCCGGTGTTCCTGAGTCCCCAGTCCTCCCGGTACGGTCCGACCCTCCCGGTACGGGTCCCCCGGTGGCCGTGAGACCTCGGTACCGGGCACAGCCTGAACTCCACAGATGCTAAGAAGCTCCCAGTGTCTCCGGAACGGGACAGCTGCGTTATCCCCCAGTATCAACGAGTCCTGGTTTCCGCTCCCGATGTCCCCCATGGTGTTCCTATCTCCCAGGCCCCTCGGTAACAGGCCCCGTGGTGATCCCAGTGACCCCCATGGTGTCCCGTTAGTCCCAGTGTCTCCCGGTACCGCACAGAACCAGACAGTCCTGGTTGTTTCCCCTGGTACCAAGAGCCATCCATGTCCTCCTGGGGTCCCATTTCCCCCAGTACCTGCAGCCCCCATTGCCCCCCATCCCCTCCCCTCTCACCCCTGTGTTCCCTATCTCTGACTGACCCTGAGGAATGGGGGCGGGGGGGGGTGGGGGGAGCGGGTAGGGAGTCGGTCACGTTGAGGTGTTTCTGTTCCCATTCCCAATATTCCCATTTCCCATTTCCTGAATGGGCCTGCTGGTGCTGGAGCTGTACTAACAGCACAGCCCCCCAACCTTGGTCTGAAACTGGGGTTGGGGGTCACAGTAGGATGACCCTGAGCTACAGCTGCAAGAATTTACCCTGTAGGTGGAAAAGTTCACAGCAAGGTGACCCCATCTCCTGTTTCCATTCCTGATGCTGTTCCCTATTCCCAGAGTCGTTCCTGTTCCTGGTTTACCCATTCCCAGGATGGTGCTCCGGTGCTGGAACTGTACTGGCAGACAAAGCCTCTGGCTTTGGTCTGAAACTGGGTGTGGGAGTCACTGTGTGATGACCCTGTCTGTAGTTCCCATTCCTGGCGCTGTTCCCCCTCCCATTCCTGCTGTTCCCATTCACAGAATGAGCCTGCTGGTGCTGGAGCTGCACTGGCAACACAGCCCCTGAATTTGGTCTGAAGCTGGGGATGTGGGTATCACTTTGGCAAGACTCTATTTCCTTTTCCCATTCCCGTTCCCCATTCCTGGTGCCTTTCCTGTTCCCATTCCCTGTGTTCCCATCCCAGGATGGGCCCACTTGTGCTGGAACTGTACTGGCAACACGCCCCCCGCACCTGCAAGAACTTTGCTGAGCTGAGCCGCCGTGGTTACTATAACGGCACCAAGTTCCACCGCATCATCAAGGACTTCATGGTGCAGGGAGGGGACCCCACGGGTACTGGTGAGCTCAGGCCTCTGAAATCTTCCTGGGACTCTCCCTGGTTTCAGGGGTTCCTGCTGACCCCCAAATCTCCCTGCAGGCCGTGGTGGTGCCTCAATCTACGGGAAACAGTTCGAGGACGAGCTGCACCCTGACCTGAAGTTCACTGGTGAGCAGGGCCAACACTGGGAGAACACTAGAGGGGTATCCCAGGGACCCAAGGACCCTACCTATAGGGGAGTAGGATCCCTGAGAATACATCTGTGGAATGGAATGTTCCCTCTGTCCTTATCCATGGGGTGACATGATTCCCAGGAGTCCAGTCATGGAGTGGCATGTCTCAAGGGTCATGTGGTATGTCCTCCAGGATCCTGACTGTGAGGTGGCATATCTCCCTGTCCCCTAGATCCTGGCTATAGGGTGAGAAGCCCTCTGTGTCTCCCAAAACCCCATCCATAGAGTGACATCACCCCCAAGAGCTTTGCCATGGGATGCCCTGTCCTCTGTTTCCCCATTCCTGGTGTGACATGTCCGTATGTCCCACAGACACCAGGATCCTGGCAATGGCCAGCATGGGGCTGGACACCAACAGGAGCCAACTCTTCCTCATGTCCCCTAAGACCTCTCCATTGGGTGACATTTTCCCCATGACAGCAGGACCTCAGCCATGGGATGACATGTCTCTAAGACCCCATCCATGGGGTGGCATGTCCTTCATATCCCCCACGACCCCATCCCTGGAGTGGCATGTCCCCCAAGACCCTGACCATAGCATGGCATGTCCCTCAGGGTGCCAGGACCCTTGGCCCATGTCCTGCAGGCACTGGGATCCTGGTGATGGCCAGCATGAGGCTGGACACCAATGGCAGCAAGTTGTTACTGATGTCCACTAGGACCCCTCCGACAGGTTCCCCAGGAACTGGGCCATGGAGCGACATGTCCCAAGGATTGCAGCCATAGGATGACGCCCTCCAGGATCCCAGTCTTGGGGTGACATGTTTCCCATGATACTGAGATCTTGGCCATGAGATGACATGCTTCATGGCATGACATGTCCCTGATCATGCTGGAACCTTGGCTGTGGGGTGGCATCTCTCCTGTATCCCCATCCATGAGGTGATATGTCCCCATGTCTCACAGGAGCCGGGATCCTGGCAATGGCCAATGCAGGGCCAGACACCAATGGAAGCCAATTTTTCCTGACACTGGGCCCGGCACAGTGGCTGGATGGGAAGCACAGCATTTTCGGGAGGGTGTGCCAAGGAATGGGGGTGCTGGGGCGCCTAGCCATGGTGGAGACCAACTCCCAGGACCGACCCCTCGATGATGTCAAGGTCATCAAGGCGTATCCCTTGGGGTAGGGGTGTGGGGTGCCTGTCCTCCAAATTGTACTGCTCGTTTGTAATAAAAGAGGTTGGATGTGGTGGGGCCCCCTCAGACTGGTGGTTTTAGGGGCAGGTGAGGGAGGTGTCTTTGGCATGGTTGGGGGTCTGAGAGATTGTGAGCTCCCCCAAAAGGGGCTTGTGGGTGCCCTTGGAGGAGTGGGTGTCTCTTCCTGGGGACATGGAGGTGCCAGTGGCCCCAGTTCCTGGGGGTGCAGATAGAGTGCCAGAGACCCAAATTTACCCCTACTGTGTTGTGTCTTTGTGTCCTCAAAGTTTTCCTGGGACCCCCCAGAGTATGCCCCCACATGGACCCATTGGATCACTGAGCCTTGGGTGGAAAGGGGGTGGAAGGGTGGTGTTGTCTCCCCTGGGCTCTGCACACAGCACTGGGGATCCCTGAACTGGCAGTGAGGTCCACATGCCAGCACACAGTGCGTTTCCCTCAGCACTGGGTAACCCCCCAGCAATGAGTGTCCCCCCTGGGTCTCAATGTCATCCCCCTGGCTCCCAGTGCAGGATCTGGGACAGTACTGGGAGCTGCTGGATGTTACCGGGAATGGTGCAGGGGTGATATTGGGAGCTGCTGGGGGGATAGCAGAGGACCTGGGAACTCTGGGTCTGCAGAGGGCTGTGAGGATACTGGGAAGGTTCTGATTAAGAGGGAACTAGGGGGATTGGGGGCTCATCCTGGGGAGTGGATGGTATCCAGAGTGTCATCATGGCACAGCGGGGCGCACTAGGAGTATTGGAGGGGTCCTGGGGCTACTGAAGAGGAAGCACCGGGGGTCCGGTCTGGGGGTGATCCAGGAGGCATGGTGTACCGGCATCTGGAGACAGACTTGGGGGCAATCCCAGGGCAGTAGCGGCGGTCTCGGGGCGATCCCGGGGCTGATCCTAGGTACCTGCGTCCGGGGGGCACTGGGGATGGGGAGGCGGAACTGGGGGCGATGCGGGGGGCAGCACCAGCCGTCTGAGGGTGATGCCGGGGAACTGGAGGCGATGCCGGGGAACTGAGGGCCATCGCGGGGAAAGTACCGGGGATCCGGTACCCGGCATGGGGAGGCAACCCCGCGGGCGATGCGGGGGAGGTGCCGGTGCTCAGGGGAGATTCTAGGGATTTGGCGTTGATCCCGGAGCGATCCCGGGAATCTGCGGGGCATCCCGGGGACAGTACCAGGCTTCCGGGGGCAACCGGGCTATGGAGGCGGCTCTGGGGATGATGCGGCGACCATCCCGGAGATCTGGGGGCGATTCCGAGGCGGAGCCGGAGCGATCCCGCGGGTCCGGGAGGTACTGGGTATTTGGAGGCAGGCCCGGAGGCGGTGCGGGGGTAGATCCTAGGAATCTGGGGGTGATCCTGAAAATTTCGGGGCGATCCCTAAAGTAGTATCGGGGGTCTGTGGCGGTACAGGGGGCGGGGAGGCGGCCCAGGGGGCGATCCCAGAGGCGGTACCGGAGATCTGAGAGCGATCCCAGGGGCGGTCCCGAGCCGGTCTCGGTCTCTCCGCTGGTGGTCCCGAAGAAGACTCCGGGGCAGTCCCCTCGGTGCACGGCGGGGGCAGGTGCCGGGAGCCCCGGGCGGTGCCAAGGGTGGTCCCGGTCTCCTGGCGGGCGGTCCCGAAGAAGACCCTGGGGCAGTCCCTCGGTGCGGGGCGGGAGCCTGTGCCGGGAGCCCTGGGCGGTACCGAGGGCTGTCCCGGGGCGGAGCCGATCCCGATCGTGATCGCGGTGGCGGTGCCGGTGTCGGGGCAGCGACGGAGCCCGGGGCATGGCGGGCCTGGGCTCCCCGGAACCGGGCACCGGTCCCGCTCCCGTCCCGGCCACTCGCGTGGAGCTCACGGTGTCCTGCAGGTAGTGGGGCCGCGGCGGGAGCCGGCACCGGGCGGCCGGGGCGCGGGGAGGCGCTGGGAGGCACTGGGGAACAGCGGCATCTGGCATTGGAAGGTGCTGGCAGGCACTGGGCTGCACTGTGGTGTAGGAGTGGCTGCCCTGGAGGGTGCTGAGATGCACAGAGAGGGACTGGGGAGCACTGGGGAGCAGCGCTGGAGGGTGCTGAGGTGCATTGGGAGGCACTGAGATTCCCTGGGATGCGCTGAGAAGCATTGGAGAGTTGGGAACAGCTGGCGTTGTGGGGCACTGGTTTGCTCTGGAATGCATTGAGATGCATTGAGAGGCACTGGAATGCCGCAGCAGCTGGCGTCGAAGGGTGCTGGGGTGCACTGCGATGCACTGAGATCCCCTGGGATGAGCTGGGAGACACTGGAATACACTGGAGAGTGGGAGCAGTTGGTGGTGTGAATTGCTGGGATGTACTGGAATGCACTGAGATGCCTTGGAAGGCACCGGGGGACACCAGGGAACGGGGAGTAATCGACACTGTAGAGCCCTGGGAGGCACGGGGAGGCACTGAGTAGCAAGGCAGCTGGCGTTGGAGGTACTGAAATGCATTAGGAGGCACTGAGATTAAGTGAGAGACATTGGAATGTGGTGGGAGGTACTGGGGAGCATGGGAAGCAGAGGGAGTGTTGGGTATGGGGACGGACGGGCACTGGGTGAGCCAAGGGTGCTGAGGGTGCAGGGCACTGAGGGGAGTGGGGGGCACGAGGGGTGCATTTGGGGGTCTCTGGGACTGGGGGTGCAGGGAGGTCAGGTTTGGGGGATTCTGGGGATACAGGGGTGTCAGACTGCACCCTGTATCCCCTGTTTCCCGTGTATCCCTTGCCCACCCTGAAACTCCTGAATGCCCAGGCTGCACTGCATCATCTACATCCCGTGTCCCCTGCCCACCCTGCAGCCCCTGTACTCTCCCTCTGCAACCTGAGGTCTTTCTTTGGTGTCTTGACACATACTTGTGCCCCTGACACGTGGCACTCTAATGCATCATGCTCTGCACCCTTTGCAAATTGTCTGTGCCCCCAACGGGGCACCTCTGGCAGTGCACCCCAACACCCAGGCATGCTCACCAATACCTGACCATGCTCACCAACACTGCTGAACACCCTGACAACATGGTTGAGCACCCCAGTACATGGCCCCCAACATGTGTCAGACATGCTTTGCATCCCAGTCCATGTCCTGGGACACACCTGGGTGTGCACATCCTGCCACGCACCCTGTAACACAACTGGGCACAACCTGACATGTGGGTGTGCACCTCAATTTGGGTTCTGGGGCACATCTGACTGCATACGGGGTACACAGAGTCACAGGCACAGCCAGGTGCTCACACTCACATTCACACACACACACACACATGGACACTCACACTCACTCCCCCTGTCCCCCCAGGCAGCTCCTGGACAGGGACACCTTCTCCAAGTCAGACCCAGGTGAGTGGGGCAGAGGGGATGGGGTGTGTTTTAGGGTCTCAGGGGATCTTTTGGCTCTTAGGTGTTTTGGGTAGTCTCTGGGGGCTTTGGGGTTTTGGAAAGTGTTGTGGGCTCAGGAGATGTTTAGCTCTCTGGGGGTTTTGGCGATCTCTGGGGAGTTGGGGGGGTCTCTGAGGTATTTTGTGGGTATCTGGGGGGTTTTGGGGGGTCTCTGGGAGCATCAGTGTCTCTGGGGAGTGTTGTGGTCTCTGGGGGTTTTTGGGGTCTCTGAGGTGTTTTAGGAGGTCTCTGGGATTGTTGTGGTTCTATGAGGTTTTGGGGGTCTCAAGGACATTTTGGAGAGTTCTGGGGGTGTTGGGAGCTCTGGGGAGTGTTAGGCTCTCTGGGGGTTTTGGGTGGTGTTTGGGGGTTTTGGGGGTCTTTGGGGGATTTGGAGAGCCTCTGAGGTATTTTGGAGGAGTCTGGGGGATCTTAGGAGGTCTTGGGGGCTTGGGGAAGTCTCTGAGGTGTTTTGGGGGATCTCTGGGGAGTTTTGGGAGTCTCTGGGAATGTTGGTATCTCTAAGAGTTTTGGGGTCTCTCGGGTGTTTTGGTGGGTCTCTGGGGGTGCCTGCCCCCCTGACGCCTGCCCCTGCAGTCTGTGTGCTGTACACGCAGCGCCCCGGCAGCCACCAATGGCGGGAGGTGAGTGACCCAATCGGTGGGGGGCAGCCAATCAGCATGTTGGGCTGTGCTCAGCTTGCTATTTGGCATGTTAGGGTGCACGTAGTCAGCCAGTCAGGATGTTGGGGTGCTAGCTGGCCAACCAATCATCAGCATATTGGGGCAATGACCAATCAACATGTGTGTGTGGCAACCAGATGGCAAATCAGCAGGCAGCCAGCCAAGCAGCATGCAAGATTCTGGCCTATCAGCATGTTGGGGTGATAGCCAACTGGCCAATCAGATTGTTGGGGTGCTGGGTAGGTGACCAATCAGCAAGTCAAATTCTGGCCAATGAGTATGTTCAGGGGCTGACCAATGAGCATGGCAAGTGTTGGCCAACTGGTCAATCAGTATGTTGGGACACCAACCAGTTGGCCAGTCACCAACTGGTGAGCATCAGCATCTTCGGGTGCAGCACCTGGACAATGACTATTCTGGGATGTAGCAGCCATCCAATCAATGCCAGGGGGCAGAACAATCAGCCAACCAGCATCCTGGGGATCTGGGGAGCATATCGAGGTGCCAGGCAGCTAGCCAATCAGCTGTTGGCATGCAGCCAGGCCCTGCCCCCTGTAATTAACAGGGCATTAATTGCAGGGTAATGAGCAGGGGGGTGGGGAGGGGTGTGGGGGTGGTCCCACGGCACAAAGCTGCACCTGTGCCCTCCCCACCCCTGCCTGCCCCTTTCCCACACATGTCCCCACATGTGCCCTGGCCCGGGCCCGGGCCCGGGCCCGCTGCCCGCCCTTGCCCCGCCTCCTCCGCCCACATGTGTCCCTATCTCATGTCCCTGTGTCCCCATGTTGCTGTGTCCCCATATCCTCATGTTCCCACGTCCTCAACCCCATGTCCACATACTGTCCTGTCCCTGTGTCTCCATGTCACTGTGTCCCCATATCTGTATGTCCCCATGTCCACATTCTCATGTCCCACTGCACCCATCCCCATGCCCCCACCCTCATTCCCGTGGCCCTGTTTTCCTGTCCTGTGTTCACATGTCCCTGTGTTTCCATGTCCTCATGTCCCCATGTCTCTATCCCTATGCCTCCATGTCTCTGCATCTCCATGTCCCCAAACCCCTGTGCCCACATCATCAAATCCCATGTCCCTGTGTCTGTGTCCCCATATCCCTGTATCCCCATCCCCCATGCCCACGTTCCCATGTTCCCACATCCTGTGTTCTCATGTTCCCATCCCTATACCCCCATGACTCAGTATCTGTATGTCCCCATGTCCCTGTGTCCACATCACCACATCCCCATGTCACCATGTCCCTGTGTCTCCATGTCTCTGTCCCCACCCCATGTTTTCCTGTCACCCAATTATCCCCACTGTCCCCCCATCCCCCAGTTTGGCCGGACTGAGGTCATCGACAATTCCCTGAATCCTGACTTTCTGCACAAGTTTGTCCTTGATTATTGCTTTGAGGAGCGGCAGAACCTGCGCTTTGACTTGTGAGTGGCTCCAGTGGCCCCAGTGTCACTACCCATGTCACCCCCCTGTCCCCCCCGGCCGCCCTGGCACAGCCCCCCAGAATGTCCCTGTCCCCATCCCTGTTCTGTTGCCATTCCCAGACAATCACCACCCTTGTTTACATCCCTGTCCCCATCCTTGTCTCATCCCATTGTCATCCCTATCTTACCCAGTCCCCATTCTGTCCCTGTCCCATTCTGTCCCTATCCACGTCCCATCCCATCCCGTCCCCATACCTAATCCATCCCTATTTGTTGCCCATCCCTCTCTCATTCCATCCCTGCCCCTCCCGGTCCCACTCCCATCCCAACCCTGTCTATGCCCACATGTCCCCTCTGCTCCCAGGTATGATGTGGACTCCAAGAGCCCTGACCTCTCCAAGCATGTAAGTGCAGGATCAGCCCTGCTCCCTTGGCCTCCCTGGGTTGCATCCCCTTGGTGACACTCAATATTCCCAATGCGGCAGGATTTCCTGGGCCAGGCATTCTGCACCCTGGGGGAGATTGTGGGCTCAGCTGGCAGCCGCCTAGAGAAGCCCCTGACGTGAGCCCCCCTCTTTGCCCCAGTGTCCCTATGTCCCCAGTGTCCCCATGTCCTAGCCCAGTGAAGCCCCCTAGTGTGCTCAGTGCCCCCAGTGTGCCCATGTTCCTCCTAGAGAAGCCCATGACATGAACACCCCCAGCCCTGGTGTCCCCAAGTCCTACCCCCTGGAGAAACCCCTTGTGTGAACCTCCACTGTGCTCCAGTGTCCCCAAAGTCCCCAGGGTCCCCATGCCCCCCACTGGAGAAACCCCTGATGGTAGCCCCCCTCAGCCCCAGTGTCCTGGGGTCTCCATGTCTCTGCCCCAGGGAAGCCCCCAATGTGAGCCACCTCCCCCATGAATCCCTATGTCCCTATGTCCTCTCTCATGGAGAAGCTCCTGACATGAGTCCTGCCTGTGCCCCAGTGTCCCCAGTGGTCCCAAAGTACCCTCCCCAGACAAGTCCCTGACATAAGCCCCCCCAACCTCTGTGTTCCCATGTTTCCCCAGGTCCCTTTCAGTGTGCCCAGGATGAACTCAGACCCCAGAGCCAAAAGTGGCATTTTGGGGGGCTGGTGTTTTTTTTTTTTTTTTTATGGAACCGCCCATAAAATGGCTCTTGGCAGGAAAGACATTTTTTGGGGTCTGGCCTTTTGGTGGGGTTTGATGGGTCTGGCTTTTTTGGGGGGTGGTGGCTTTTGGAGGGAATGTGGGTTTGGGGCATCTGGCATTTGAGGGATCTGGCTTTTGGGGACATCTAGCTATAGGAGGGGCCTGACAATTTTGGGGTTGGCTTTTTCAGGGGCAGTTTGTTTTGTGGAGATTGACTTTTTGGGGAGCTGAAAGTCTTTTGGGGACTGCCTTTTTTGAGGGGAGAAATGGCTTCCTTTTAGGGTGCTGGAATCTGGGAGGGTTTTTTTGTAGACTTCCTTTTTTTGGGAGGGGGGGCTTTTTCTTGGGCAGGGATCCCCTTCATCACCCTTCAGTGTGTGTCCATGCAGGATGGGAACAGCCACCAAGCACCCCCGGGGCAGGAGACCAGCCCCAGCCACCTCCAGTGGGTAAGTTCTGGGGTGCCCAGTGCGTGGGGGACACCCCGAGGGCACCATGTGTGCCCCCACCATGCTCACATCCCATCCCAGCAGTGGCATTCCAGGGAAGAAGTGTGGCACCATCATACTCATCGCTGAAGAGTTGGGAAACTGCCGGGTGAGCCACAGCAGGGCAGGGGAGGGGGCATAGCTTGGGAACCCCGCGATATCGGGGTGGCTGAGACACTAGCCCACACCCCAAAGATGAGAGTAAGGGCTATCTATCCCCGTGCTGTGTCCCATCTGTCGTGGATTCCTCCTTCCCTCATGGAGCAGCCACCCCGCAGGATCCCACCCCTGAGGGGGATGCAGGGTGGATGACCCCCTCCCCCCGATTTCACCCCCCAGGATGTCGCCACACTCCAGTTCTCTGCCAACAAGCTGGATAAGAAGGATTTCTTCGGAAAATCTGACCCCTTCATGGTCTTCTACCGCAGCAATGAAGATGGGACGTGAGCAACCCCCCGTCAAAACCGCAGTGACCCTCCCACACCTCATAGGAGGGCTCAGCCCTAGCACAGCACACCCCTATGTCCCCATGGACTGGCATTGGCAGGGTTGTCCAAAAGTCCTCACTGCACTGTGGGGGTGACAGACTGGGAGGGTGTTGGGATGAGGAAGTGATCCCCTTGTCCCCTCCTTGTCCTCCCCCCAGTTTCACCATCTGCCACAAGACAGAAGTGGTGCGGAATACACTGAACCCTGTCTGGGCAGCCTTTGCCATTCCTGTCCGTGCTCTCTGCAATGGGGACCATGACCGGTGAGTGCCAGGGGACTGGGACCCCCTGCACCCCTTCATTGGCCCCAAATGCCTCCTTCTCACTCTTCCCGCCATCTCTAGGGTCCACTAGGATCTCTGAACCCCTTTCCCCCATCTCTGTCATACCTGGGAACACCCTGAACTCTCATCTCTGTGGTCCTCTGAGATGCCCTGAACCCCCTTCCCCCCAACCCATGGTGCCCCAGGACTCTGTACAGCCTCATCCCCTGTTTCTCTGGTCCTCCAGGACCCCCTTCCCCCTGTCTGCCTATCTCTATAGGCTCCCAGGGTCCCCTTTTCCTTTTTTCCTCCATCTCTCCAGTCTTCCAGGAACCCCTGCACCCCATGTCCTCATCTCTGTGGTACCTCTGTACTCCCAGAGCTCCTCTCACTGTGGTACCCCAGGACCCCCTTCCCCTCTCTCTGTGGTCCCTCAGAATCCCTTCCCCTGTGTCTGTGGTACCCCAGGACCCTCTTTACCTCCTTCCCCCATCTCTGTGATCCCAAAAATCCCTTCATCTTCCCCATTTCCATGGTACCTCAGGACCCCCTGCAGCCCTTCGACCCTCTCTGTGGTGCTCAGAGACCCCCAGAACCCCTTCCCTCGTTTCTGTGGTACCAGTAGCACTGACCCCTCCCCACCCCCTCCCCCCAGTGTTTCCTGCTTTTGCCTCAGTTTACCCATCTGGGCAATGGGCATCACAGCTGTCACCAAGACATACCCCCCATCCCATCCCAAACAAGTGTCACCAGCTGCTGTCCAGGCAAACAGCTCCTCAGGCTGCTTTGGCCCTGTGTTGGACGTTGCTGTGGCAACGATGGATAAAAATATCTCAACGAGGAGGAGAAGGAAGCAGGAAAAAGCCCACAGAAGCGTCAAAACAAATCCCACAGGGAGTGGGGGGTGGCTGCCTGGGGGAAGGGGGGATGGGATTTGGTGGTGTCAGGGGGTGCTGGTGACCCCCCCCTGCCTTGCAGAGCCATCAAGGTGGAGGTATATGACTGGGACCGTGATGGCAGGTGAGCTGTATGTGGTCCTGCGGACCCCCCACACCCTGGACCTGCATCTCCTGGGTGACAGGGACCCCCCAGGTGATGCCCCCCACCCATCCCTGGGGACATGGAACCACCCTGGGTGATGGGAATCCCCTCCTGGCTATTGGGGATTCCCTGGCTGATGGGAAATTCCCTGGGCAATGGGAAATGCCCCATCCTCACACCCCTGAGTGACGGGGATCCCCTAAGGTAATGGGAACCTCCCTAACCTGACTGATGGAGAACCACTGGCCTTGCAGCCACGACTTCATCGGGGAGTTCACCACCAGCTACCGGGAGCTGGCGCGAGGCCAGAGCCACTTCAACGTGTATGAGGTGAGGTTGGATGTCTACATGGGCAGGGGGGTCCTGCAACTCCCCATGGGGGTGACGGTCTCACTGCTGCACCCGCAGGGGTTACAGTCCCCAGGGTCCCTGTGCTGCACCCCTGTGTGTTGGCTGTGGAGTCTTAACACTGCACTCCTTGGGTGTTATGGTCCCCAGGATCCCTCTCTCTGCTGTACCTCTGGGTGTCATATACCCAGGGGTCCGCTTCCTGCACTCTGAGGTGTCATGGTGCCCAGGGTGCTCATGCTGCAGCCATAGAGGTTTATAGTCCCCAGGATTCCCTGTGCTACAGCCCAGGTTGTTGGGGTCCCCACACTGCATCCTTGGGGTGTTACAGTTGCCATGCTGCACCCTGGGGTCCCCAGCCCCCAGCTGCACTACAATCCCCAGGGTCCCCACATGCACCCCTGGGTGTTACAGCCCACCATATGCTCCTCAAGGTCTCTCTCTGCACCTCAGCACAATGCTCACACTGCTGCCTCTCAGCATATTCTATGTCCCCTTGTCCCTTGGGATGTGACAGTCCCTTACACTGCTCCCTGGGGCCTCCTGTCTCTCTGAGAAGCAGCTCCCTTCCCTCCCCTCCCATCCCTGCAGGTGGTGAACCCCCGGAAGAAGATGAAGAAGAAGAAGTACCTGAACTCTGGGACAGTGAGGATGGGGATGTGCAGAGGAGGGGGACACATGGGGTGTGGGCACTTTCTCCCCTGAGCCCCATTTCCCCACAGGTGACACTGCTGTCCTTTGCTGTGGAGGCTGAGCACACCTTCCTGGACTACATCAGGGGCGGGTGAGCAGGGGGTCCCCAGCACCACCAGCTGCACTTTTGATGGTCCCAAACACCCCCAGTTCCTTCCTTGGGGGTACCCAGCACCCTGAGCTGCTCCCTCAACGTCAGGGATTCCCCAACACCCCCAGCATCTACTTCACTGGTGGGGGAGATCCCAGTACTCACTGTTGCTCCGTCAAGGATGGGAAGTGGGGGTTACTGCTATTCCCAACTCCTCCCTGTGGGATCCTCAACACCCCCAATTGCTCCACTGGAGGTTTCAGCACCCCCACCGAGATGCCTGCTTGGGGACAGGCTGTCCCCATCACCCACAGCTGCTTCATTGGTAGTCCCCAGAACACACAATTGCTCCTTCTGGAGGTCTCCAGCACAACAGCTCCCTTTGGGGTCCCAAACACCCACAGGTGCTCCTGTGGTGGAAGGGGGTCTGAGGGGAAGAGGGTCTCCACCACCCCCATCTTCTCCATTGGGGGTCCTCAGCACCCCTAGCTGCTCCCTTAGGTGCAGCATGGTGACACCTCAGTGGAGGTAAACTTGGAGGTGCTCTGAACTGGGGGATGTATGCACCCAGTCCAACTTGTGGCCCCAGGGGTATCTCCACCCCAAACCTGCAGGTGACCCCCTGTGTCACCCTAAGGCCACTTTACCCTCCAGGACCCAACTCAACTTCACAGTGGCCATTGACTTCACGGCATCCAATGGTGAGTGGAGGCTGTGTCCCCCCAGGAGGATTTATTTGGGGCAGTTGTAATGAGTTTGGTGTCATGGTAGTGTTATCCTTGTCACCAGTTTGGGGACATGATGTTAGTGTCCTTGTAACTGTGCTGAGGACATGGTCATGTGTCCCTTGTCACTGGGTTGGAGACCTGGTGGAATTTCCCTTGTCACTGGGTTGGGGTCATGATGGCATTGTCCTTGTCATGGGTTTGAGGCCATGGCGGTGTTATTTTTGTACTATAGTGGTGTCATACTTGTCATCAGCTGTGACTGGGTTGGGGATTAGATGCCATCATCATTGTCACTGAATTTGGGACAGAGCGGTGCCATTCTTGTCACTGGGTTGAGGTCATGGCAGTGTCATCCTTGTTATTGTGTTGGTTCCATGGTGGTGTTATCCTTGTCACCAGCTGTCACCAGGTTGGGATTATGGTGGTGTCACCCTTGTTACTGGGCTGGGGACAGTGTAGCACTTGGAGACATGGTGGGATTATCCTTGTCCTGGCCACTGTGTTGGGGATAAGATGATATCATCCTTGCCACTGGGTTGGGGCCATAGTGGTGCCATGGTTGTGGGGATGCTGGGGGTGTTTTGGGGGTGCTGGGGGGATTATGACAGGGCTGGGGGCTTGTGGATTTGCTGAGTCCCACGCCCATGCAGGGAACCCCTCGCAGCCCACGTCTCTGCACTATCTGAGCCCCTTCCAGCTGAATGCCTACAGCCTGGCACTGCGGGCCGTGGGGGACATCATTCAGGACTACGACAGTGACAAGATGTTCCCAGCCCTTGGCTTTGGCGCCAAGGTCCCCCCGGATGGGCATGTGTCCCACGAGTTCCCACTGGTGAGGGGCTAATGCGAGACAAGACTGAGGATGAAGGGTGGTGTCCTTGTCACCCGGTTGGGGACATGGTGGGATCATCTTGTCACATTGTTTAGGACATGGAGGTATCATCGTTGTGCTTGTGTTGGTGGTGTCATCATCACTGGTCTGGGGCCATGGCAGTGTCATCCTTGTCACCAGATTAGGAAGGGGCTTGGTGTTGTCACCAGTTTGGGGTCACAGTGGTCTCATCCTTGATCACCAAGTTGGATACATGGTGTGTTTGGGCTGGATCTGGACTGGGGATGTAGTGGTGTTATTTTTATCTTTGGGCTGAGAACATAGAGGCATCATCATTTTGTGACTGGTTTGGGGTCATGGCAGTGTCACCAGGCTGGAGATATAGTAGCATGAGCCTCATCACTAGGTTCAGGATATGGTGGTGTGGTCTTTGTCACTGTGCTGGGCATATGATGGTATTGTCCTCATCACCCATTCTCACTTTGTTGGGGACATGGTGGTTATCATTCATTCATCATTCATCCTTGTCACTGGGTTGGGGATTGTTTCATTTTCCTTGTCACTGGGGATGTGGTGGTGTCATCCTTGTCTTGGGAACATAGTGGCATCATCATTTTGTCACTGGGTTGGGGCCATGGCAGTGTCGTCCTTCACACTGAGTTGGGAACATATTGGTGTCTTCCTTGTCACCACACTGTGGACATGGTAGGATCATCCTTGTTAGCATTTGGGGGCCACAGCAGTGCCATCCTTGTCTGTGGGTCTGTGGTGTCACCCCATCCATGGGTGGAGGCTGTGGCATGATTGTGGTCCTGGTGACCCTGTGGCAGAATGGGGATGCATCAAACCCGGCGTGCCATGGCATTGCGGGGGTGTTGGAGGCCTATCAGTGCAGCCTGCGCCGTGTCCAGCTCTATGGCCCCACCAACTTTGCCCCTGTCGTCAACCATGTTGCCCGGTAAGAGGGGCCCTGTGCCTCGGGGTGCGGTCCCTGTGCCCCCTGGCGACACACAGGGTCCCCCCAGCTCGGCAGCCACAGTGCTGGATGGGTCCCAGTACTTTGTCCTCCTCATCATCACCGATGGTGTCATCTCCGACATGGCCCAGACCAAGGAGGCCATTGTCAATGTGAGACCTTTGTGGTGGCACTGGGGCAGGTTGTGGTACCCCTAGATGCTGGGGGCGGAGAACCTGGGACCCTTGGGTGATGGGGGCAGTGGGGAGGGATTGGGACCCTTGAGGGAGTAGGAAAGGTTGGGGACCCTTGGTGCTGGGGGAGTTGACAAGGGGCTAGAAACCTTAGGGGGTGGGAAGGGGATTGGACCCTTGGGTTCTGAGGCCTTGGGAGTGGCTGGGACCCTTTGGGTGATGGGGTGGGTGAGGAGGAACTGGGACCCTGCAGCTGAGAGGGAGGGGGTGGGTTGGGACCCTTGCATGCTGGAGGGATGGGGAGGGGGCTGGAAGCCCTGGGTGCTGGGGGGGTGGACCCCTGGGTGCTGGAGGCAGTGAGGAGGGACTGGGATCTTTGAGAGGTGGGAAAGGGCTTGGACCCCAGGGTTTGGAGTGTATGGGTGTCTGGAACCCCCTGGTGCCAGTAGGGAGGTCTGAGACCCTTGGGTGATGGGGGTGGTGAGGGACTGGAATTCTTGGGGGAGGGGATGTTGGCATCCCTGGGTGCTATGAGGAAGGGGGGCAGCTCATTTGGTGGCAGGATCATTAAATTTCATGGGACTCCATCCCTGGCTCCCTCAGGCTGCCAAATTGCCCATGTCCATCATCATCGTGGGGGTTGGCCAGGCAGAGTTTGATGGTAAGATTTGGGGTCTGGGGGGAACTAGGGGAAGGCTGGGGGGATCAGGGGGCTCCCTTGGCCACTGGAACTATGAGTTGAATGCATCAGCATATAAATAGGCTCAGCATACCCCAGCAAGGGAGCTTGGAGGTTCTGGGTGTGAGGTTGAGAGGGACGTAATGGGATCCCACCCTGGACTGGGGGGCACTGGGGTGCTGCTAACCTCCCCCCCACATCACCCCCAGCTATGGTGGAGCTGGATGGGGATGACATCCGCATCTCTTCCCGTGGTAAAGTGGCGGAGCGTGATATCGTCCAGGTACTGATGTCACCAATGAGGGACTTGGGGACCCCCCTTCCAGCCTACCTGCTGGGTGGATTCCCTGGGGACTTCAAATCAGCCTCATCACTCCTGGGGTGCACTGGGTGGGACTGGTGTGCAGGGATGATAAAGTGAACTGGGACATGGGGCAGCACTGGCACTTGAGGGGACACTGGGACATGACCGGGATGCACTGGGACAAGGGGATGCAGTGAGTTTGGGATGCACCTGGATGGAGGGACGCACTGGTATTTGGGGGTGCACTGGGACACGGTGAGGGGGCTTCACTGGGAAAAGAGGGGGCTCTAGGACTTGGGACATACCTTGGAATGAGGGTGCAGTGGGACAGGGGAGCATATTAGAATATGGGGGGCACAGAGACATGAAGGAGACAATAGGATGTGAAAGGAGGTTTACTGGGAAATGGTGGGGGGGTTTGGGATGTCAGGGCTGTGCTGGGACATAGAAGCGGTGCACTGTGATATGTGAAGGATGCACTAGAAAAAAGGAGTGCACTGGGGCTTGGAATTTACCTCAATGGGGCAAGAAATGGGGGGACATTGGCTGCACTGGGTACATCGTGGGGGCCTTCACTGGGAAAAGTGGGTGTACTGAGATTTGGGATGTACTGTGGAATGAGGGTGCAGAGGGAGTTGGGGGTTTGTTAGGATATGGGGGCACTTTGGCATGAAGGGGGTTGGTACTGGGAAATGGGGGGGCACTGGGATGTGGGGGGCATGGGACATGGAGGGGCATGTATTGGGAAATGGAGTTACACTGCAACATGAAGAGAGGGGTGTACTAAGACATTTGGGGGAGGCTGTGCTGCAAAAGGGTGCAATGAGACTTAAGATGTTCCTGAGTGTGTGGGGGAGCCTGGGACACTAGGAGGCACTGGGATATGGGGGAACATTGGGATATTGGAGCGGGGCACTCGGATATGGGGGGTACCTGGATGTGGGGAGCACCAGGACATGAAGGGGGAAGGTATTGGGGAAGGGGGGTGCACTGGGAAATGAGGGGGCCACTCAGATGTGAGGGGCATTAAGACATGAGGAGGGTGTGCTGGCAAATGAAGGGGTCACTGGGGAACCAGGATTGACCTGGAGGAGGGCAGTGGGACGTGGGGGTGTACTGGAAAATAGGAGGGGGCACTGGGATGTGGAGGCTGTGGGAAATGGGAGGCACTGGGATATGGAGGGGCACTGGAGCTTGGGATGCACATGGATGTCAGGATCCCCTGGGACATGAAGAGGGGTATACTGGGAAATGGGAAACACTGGGATGTGGGAGTACATTAGGACATGGGAGGGTACCAGGATGTGGGGAGGCACTGGGTCATATGTACATATCGCAGTATGTCCCTGGATGTGAGGGACACTGGGACATCAGGAATGGGGAGGGGACACCAGAGCTGCTGTGTGTGGGACACACAGTTCCAGGGGCTTCCTGGCCCTGGATCTCCTCAACTGCTCTGCCCCTCTGTGCCCTCCCAGTTTGTTCCATTTCGTGACTACATGTCGGGGGGTCCTGGCGCAGGGCTGAGCATGGCAGGGCTGGCACGGGAAGTCCTAGCCGAGATTCCCGACCAGCTCCTCTCTTACATGAAGGCACGGGGCATAAAACCCCCACCGATCCCTCCCATGTCCCCTGAAACCCCCCCACCCTGACTGCCTACCCCCAATACACCACATCCCCTCATCCTACCCCAAGACCCTCTATCCAGGGACCAAAGGCAGCCATACTCTGCCAGAGACCTGGGTCTGGGGGTCCCTCTCCTCTCTTCCACAATCTTGGGGTCCCCCTCTGATCTCGGGTCCCCTCCCCAATCTGGGTTCCCACCTCCACATCCATAAACCAGCTTTTGGGTTTCCCAGGGGGACTGGGATGGTGTTGCCTGAGCATTCTTGGCAATGGGACCCCCCCCTACACCCATCGAGGACTGTCCTGTCCCCACAAAAAAGGGGCAGGGGGTCTTCACCCTCCTAACCAGAAAACTGGGGTGCACTGGAGCCTCCACCAAATGTGGAGTGGCCCCTAGGGTGATGCATGACCCCTCTTCACCTCACCAGCCTCCTCAAATCCATGGTCCCCCCTAATTTCCTGAGCTGATCCCAGTGGGGTCCCCAGTGTTGTGTTCCCCCTTGCCATGTTGCATGTACAAGTTGCCTTAAATTGCAATAAATTATTGTGGCTTTAATTACAACCTCCTCCCCCAGGAGGGCCCTAAAAGGGGCCCCGCCCTGACTGTATGTGTAACTCCCCCATGTGTAACACTCTCCAGCTGTGTGACACCTCCTGGGACTGTGACAACTCCCCTGCTCCAGCTCTATCCCTCCCCCACTCTGCCCCCTCCCCATCTGTGATCCTCTCCAAGCTGTGACCCCCTCCCAGTGTCACCCCCTCAACCTGTGCTCTACTCCCAGCTGTGACACCCCAGCTGTCTGACCCCCCATACACTGTGTGACCCCCCTAAAATGTATCACCTCTCCAGCTGTGTGTGACTGTCCCCCCAGCTCTGACACCCCCCAGCTGTGTGACGGGACCCATGTCTGATATCCCCTGGCTGTGATGCCCCCACACAGTGTAACCCCCCCAGGCTTTGGCATCTCTCCCAGCTTTGATCCCCCACCAGCTGTGTGTGACATCCCACCACTGTGTGACACCTCCCAACTGTGTGTGACCCCCTCCAATTGTGGGACCCCCAAAACTGCAAATACACAGAAACGACTGGGGGCAGGGGAGAGTTGGGTTATTTACAGGACTGTGCCCCCCCAGCCCAAAACTGCTTGAAGGGGGCCCTGGGAGGTTGGGAGGACTCATAGAGACCCCACACCCCAATTGAGGGGTTTCATAAAGCCCCTGAAACCCAACAGGGTGGGTCACAGAGACTCCACATCCCACTGGAGGCATTCACAAAGTATCCACGTCCAGTTAGGGGGGGCTCAAAAAGCCTTCACACTCCACTTTCATAGGGTAACAAAGCACCCCGTAACTGTGTCTGTGGGGTCTTATAAAGCTCCCTACCCCAACTGGGAGGGGGGCACAACAGGCCTACACTTCAACTTGGAGGGGGTTACAAAACCCCCACACCTGAATTGAGAGGGTCACAGACACCCCACATCCCAGCTGGGTGAGGTCACATAATGCCCGTCCCCCAGTCTGGGGGTCACAAAGCCCCTGCACTCCAATGGAGGGGGGTGAAAAAGCTTCCTCCTCCCATTTGGGAGGTAGGGGTTGTTTCAGGCCCCCCAAAAGAAGCAGCTTTCCAGTGTAAAGGGACTGCACAAGCGCTGAGACCAAACCTGTTGGCGGATAGTGGGGGGGAAGCCCCATGTTGGGTAGCTGCCCTCACCCTCCCTTCCTGCACCCCTTCAGGCTGCGAAGGCCCTCCAGATCCCCAAATTGCTTCAAGATTACATTCTTTATTGATTCATTTCCCTTGGCCAAGGTCACCCACCTCCGGGGGAAAGCAGCACAGATCCCAGGGGGCATAGACCTGAACTGGCACACCAAAACATGGGAAACCTCCCTCAAATCACGCAGTGTGAGGGGGCCTCATGTTGCTGTGGAGAGGAACAGGCGGGCGAAAAGCCCCTGAATCTGCCTGTAACAGGGCTGACACCAGGGGTGTCATCTTTCGCTGGGAGAGGGGTGTCAGGGGTTGTTCCCAGAAATAAAACACTCCAAATAAAGGGGAAGGAGGGGCATGTATATCCCCCTGCAGAAGAGTAGGGAGAGGGTCCTTGTTTGGGAGGGGCCACCTTGCTTTGTGTGGGGGGACCTGTCAGTTTGGAGGGGTTCCTGAGTATTTGGGAAGGTCTTTGCCTGTTTGGGAGGACCCAAGGTGTGTTTGGGGGCGGGGAGGGGTGTGGTCCAGCAAGGCATCTCCAGAGGCTGCTATTCCAGGAAATCCTGTGGAGAGCTGGAATTGTCACCCGGGGTCCCTCCACATTTATACACTGGGCCTCCCTCAAACACTCACCTCTTTAGAATCATGGTGGAAAAAAAGCTTGGGTTAGGGTTAAAGTTGGGGGTCAGGGTTAGGATTAGGATTGGGGGTTAAGGCTGGGGATTAGGATTAGTGCTAAGGTTAGGATTAATTATCCATTCAGATTTCTGTCTAGAGTTTACCCAGAAATGTTCCACTGGGGGCTGTGTGTTTCCTCCAGTCACCACCGTACCAAGACAGACTTGGATCAGGGGTGGGATATGTGCTGGAGCAAGCTCCGTAGCAAACTCCTTCCTCCTAAAAGTTGGCAGAATCTTAAAATCTCTCCTCAAGGCCATGTCTGCTGATGAACTCCTGAAAGCCGAAATGTGTGCTTCATCTCAGCCGAGAAGCTGAGAAACGGCAAACTTGTGCCACAAAGCCCAGCCCCGCTCAGTCACCTGATGGCCACCCCTGTGCCACCCTCATGCTCTGCCTGAGGCCTTTGCGCGCTGCCTCCCTGCCCGTCCCGCATCTGCTGCTGGCGCTGCGCCTGTGTGCGGCTCTGAAACTGCTGCAATCCCCCGCCCTGAGCGGTGCCAGTGGGCCGCTCCTGTCAACAGCTGGAAGGGACTTTACATATCAGCCTGCCCCTTGGCCCCCTGACCCTGCTCTCAGCCTCACGCCAACCCCAACCCCAGGCCCTGCGGCACTGCCCTGCGGCCCGGCCCTCTCGTCCCTGCTGTGTTTAGATTGGCCCGAGGCTGCTGGAGCTCTAGGAGCCTTTGGACACAGATCCCAGGGGTTGCCAGGGCTGCAATTGTTGGGTTGTCTGTGCAGGGCCAGGGACTAGATTCGATGATTCCGCTGGGTCTCCTTCCCAGTTCAGCCCCTTGTGCAATTCTCACCCTTTCACTCAGCCTTTGTGCCCACTCAAGATGCTGACAGAGGTGTTGGGGGAAGGGCAGGAGCAGGGCAGCCCCAGCCTTCCGCTCTCTGTGACACCACAATGGTGGCAGCCCCAGCGTTCCCTCCCTGGAGACGCTCTAAGGGCAGAGCCCCATCCAGTCAATGAAACTGGCTGGCAATTGACTACCCCAGCCTGGTCCGATGTGGATTCCTCTGCAGACAGCTCAGGAGAGATCTCCCTGGCCACCTCCACAGTGCCACAGGCAAATGTCAGGTACAGTTACAGAGCTCTGCCCAGACCTGCCAGGGGGAATTGATTTTTAAAATAAGCAAGAAAATAAACAAACAAAACCCAAACAAAAACAACACCACCACCCCCCTCAAAAAAAAAAACCCAAGTGAAAGAACTCCCCCACAGCAGACCTGTTTCATCCTTCAGTCATTACACCTGCATGGACAAAGCACCTGAGATGGAAAAAACGAGGATACATTGAGCACATTTGCAGGAAAAGCAGGTTTAGCAGAGGCTCTCAGTAGGACTGTTCTCAGATGAAAGCAAAAGGAAACTTTGGCAGGTGCAGAGCCATAGGAAATGAGAAGTGCCAGACCCTCAGTCCATGAGGGAGAAAAGGGTTTTGGATTGGCTGCCCCTGGCACGTAAACCCTGGTCTCAGCCTGCTTCATACAGAGACTTCTTCTGGAAGACTCCAGAAAGTTGAGAGTCAGCTCTGCCTTCTCCATCTTCCCTGTCCTAAGGCTGCCTGCCAGAAGAAATGGAGCTTCAGCTCCTGCGGCACAATCCCTCTGCGCCCAGGCCACAGCGCTGGGAAGGTCTTTGCGTGCCCAGCCTTTGCGCAGCCACAAGGAAATCTCCTGCCTCAGGGATACCTTTGCTGCTCAGCCAGACTCCCTAGTGCCCCAGCAGCAGGAACTTAGCGGATCTGGGTGGGATGGGTGCCGGCAAACGCCACACCTGGGCAGTGCAGGCGCTGGCAATTTGTTGGATCTGGACTGCTAGCACTTGTAAATGACCAGGTCTGTGCAGTGCCGGTGCCAGGAAACACCAGATTTCTGCTCTAGTCAGGACCAGATCTGGACTCCTTTCCTTCCTGTCTGCTTTCCTGCCTTCCCTCCACGTACTGCCCTCACCCTCCCAAAATCCCTGGCACTTCACCTCAGCCATCCACAGCTCAGGTACTTTACCTCAGCCTTCCCAATTTAACTGCAACTGCCCAGAAGAAACTTCTAGGACCCAAAATTGCTAAAAGCAGAAAGAGCATCCCCAAAAGTGCCTGCTGCTGTCCCTCCATCTAGTGCCACACTCTAAAACCCCAACCACCCCATCCTCACACCTCGAAAATTTTCCCACCTCCACAGTTCCATCCCCAACGCACCCTGCTCCACCCTCCCCCATCACATCCCATCACACCCCATCCCACCACATCCCATCCCATACCTCCCGGGCAGGAAGCCCAGTCCAGCTAGGGCTGGGACACTTCCAGGGATTCAGGGGCAGCCACAGTTTCTCAGGCCAATCTTCTCAGGCCATGGCCCCATCTCCCTTCCAGGCTGCAATTCCATCCCCACAGCCTATCTCACCCTGCCCCAGGGCAGCGCAAAGCCCTTCCCTGTGTGCTCTCCCTGCAGAGCATTGCCAAAAGTCTCTCTTAGCCAGCAATTGCTGCTCCTCCCTGCTATGGGGCAGAAGCTGCAAGTTGATTTTTCTCCCCATGGCCCCAGCATGGCTGTGAGCACCGGAAAAGCTCTGCAGGCACTGGCTGAGATTGGCAGCAGCTCAGCAGACGGAGCTCAGAGCTCCCTGGGGGCTGCGGCTCCTCCGAGGGCCAGTGCAGGGGCATCTCCAACCACTGCCGTGGGAGAGCAGGGAGAACACCCGAGGGAATGTCTGGGGGTGGGCCAGTGCACCTCCAGGCTGAAGCTCAGCATAAGCTTCTTCCCCTAAAGGGGGCTTTGGCCACTGAGCAGGCTCCCCAAGGAGTGCTCACAGCCCCAAGGCTGCCGCAGCTCTGGGAGCTTTTGGACACCGCTCCCAGGGATGCCCAGCCTGCCACTGCCTGCACTCCCGGATCCCTCTGGCTCCTTCCCAGCTCAGCCCCTTGTGCAATTCTCACCCTTTCACTCAGCCTTTGTGCCCACTCCAGGTGATGACAGAGCTGTTGGGGGCAGGGCAGGAGCAGGGCAGCCCCAGCCTTCTGCTCTCTGTGACACCACAGCCATGGAAGGCCCAGCCTTCCCTCCCTGGAGACGCCCCAAGGCCAGCGGCCACAGCTGCGGCCTGGCACCACTACGGAGTGGCCCAGCTCTGGCCTCCTGTGCATTCCTCTGTACACAGCTCTGGGAAGGTCCCTTTGGCCACCTCCACAGTGCCACAGGCAAGTGTCAGATACAGTTAGAGAGCTCTGCCCGGAGCTGACGGGGAAAGTTAATTTGAAAAAAAACCCCACACCCCACCAAGAAGAAAACAACGCCGCCCCCAGCAGAGCTGCTCCCTCCCTCAGTACTTTCACCTGTGTTATAAATGCCATTACAGTAGTGCAATTAAAATTATAATTTTTGGTTTATTAAAAAAAAGATCGAATTACAGAATTTTGGCAAAACCACCCACAGCAGAGGTACTTGACGATTTTATCCGGGAAATGTCAAGGGTGAACCGGGACGCAGTGCCTGGCCAACTGCCGTCCCCCCTGAGTTCACGAATTGGCCTTGTTTGGGGCTTAGTTTTTATACACTTTATCCCGCCTCTGGCAAAAATTTCCTCATAGTCCTTTTGTTTTCAAGCTAGTTATTCAAATTCATAGTTGTCTCTGGCTTAGCTGAAAAGAGTTTCTCCTCTGCTGTGAGGTGTCAATCTCTGGTTTCCGAGTGAAGAGACACCAAGGTTTTATGAATGGTATAAGTTCATCTCCGGAGATGTTGATGATGATGGTCCTCTAATGGTGGTGTTCCGATGCTGGGATGAGGGTGTTGGCTGAAGATAATGGTCTGACGACTCTGCCATCCAGGGAGGAGAAGACTGATAGCTTATCTTAATGTTTCCTTTCCTGGTGCCAAGGAGATGGCCCGGATTTCCCATAAATCCTTTGTCTCCTTTCTAAATGTTAAATTCCAGGGTGGTGCCTGCTTTTTTTCTTAGCAAATTTTCAAGGCAGACTGAAACTTGTATTCTCATATAACATATATACAGTGATTTTCCTAATTTTAATATGCCATAACCCATAAGAACATGAATTAACATCCCATATTTTTCACAACCTGCATCCACACAGCACCTGAGACTTGAAGCAATGAGCATTCCTCAGGCACATGTGCAGCAAAAGCAGCTTGAAGACAGCCTTACAGCAGTATTTTCTCATGCCAGTGAAAAAGGCCCCTTAGCAGGCAGCTGGAGAGCCCTTGCAAAGGCCAAGGGCCGGGGCCTCAGCTGCCCCTGGCACATAAACGCTGCTCCTAGGCTGCTTCACACACAGCATTCTTCTGGAGGACTGTGCAAAGCTGACAGTCAGCTCAGCCTTCTCCATCTTCCCTGTCCTGAGGCTGCCTAGGAGAAGAAATGGAGGCTCAGCTCCTGTGGCACAATCCCTCCACACTCAGGGCACAGTGCTGGGAAGGTCTTTTCAGCTTCGGGTTAGGGCCCGAAGGATTGCACACACGCTGCTGCTGTGCCTAGGAGCGACATGGAGGAGGAGGAGGTATGCAGCTTTGTCCACCAAAGAGCAGGCAGAGCACTGCTCTCGTCCTTGCGGGAGCACCAGAAGGAGTCGTTGGCTTGAAGGTCAAGGAGTTTCACCTCGGACACTGTTCTTACAGCTTAGGGTGTGGGATAAAATTGTTCAGCTTGGTAAGGGAATAGTCTTACTCTTGCATGGTACATCTATGTCTTTGTGGTGACTCAATTCAATAGAGTTCCTGTGCTTCAAGCAATCTTTCTCCCTGTCTTTCTCCCAGTAAACACAGGGATTTCTTCATTTGCATGTTAGCCATTCCCCTTGTGAAAAATGTGAAATGATGAATTCATGTTCTTATGGTTAATGATAAATTGAAAACTATAAAAAACTGTATATATATATGTGTGTTGTATGAAAGTATAAATTTCAGGATACCTTGTAACATTTTGTTAAACCAAATTATGAAAAGGCAGGCACCACCCCAGAAGCTCACATTCAGAAATAGACAAAAAGTTTACGGGAAAACCGGCAAGTCTCCTCAATCATCGGGAGGAGACCCATCAAGATGAGGTGGCAGGGCCATCAACACCAGCTGACACCCTCACCGAGCATCAAGCATCATCATCATCCATATCTCGACCCTTCATCAGCCATGAGGATCTATAGAAACTAGACAACATATGAACTGAGAGAAAGAACTCTTTTCAGCCTAGCCAGAGACACCCTTGGATTTGAATAGCTAGCTGGGACACAAAGGGAAATATGGGGAAATATTGCCAAGGGCAGAATAAAATGTGTAAAAACTAAGCCCCGAACCGGGCAAATTTGTGAACCTAGGGGGAGACAGTAGACAGCCAGGTTCTGTGTCTCGAGGTTCACCCTTGGCATTTTCCTGGGAAAAGGACTGTCAAGTATCTCCGTTGTTAGTGGGTTTACCGAAATTCTGTAATTCGATCTTTTGTTAATAAACCAAATTATTTTAATTGGAATTTTGTATTGGCATTTATAACACCCTCCTCCTCCAAATCCCAGTCGCCATGTTGGGGAACACCGGGGGCTTGACAATAACCTGGCTGAAAGGGAACAGAACAAGGGGTGAGAGATAACTAGGAAGTGAAACACACATAAAAATGCTAAGTAACAAGGGGATGATCACTTAAAAAGGGATAGTGAACTAGCAGCGGCTTCAAAATCAACAATAGCTCTGATCAGGCCTATTTACTTCAGGAAATCTCATGTCTCTCTTTTCCAGCTCAGCCACACTGCCCAGGGCACCTCGCTCCAGGAAAGAAGGAAGGAATAAAAGAAAGAAGGAGGGAGGGAGGGAGGGAGGGAGGGAGGCAGGAAGGAAGGAAGGAAGGAAGGAAGGAAGGAAGGAAGGAAGGAAGGAAGGAAGGAAGGAAGGAAGGAAGGAAGGAAGGAAGGAAGGAAGGAAGGAAGGAAGGAAGGAAGGAAGGAAGGAAGGAAGGAAGGAAGGAAGGAAGGAAGGAAGGAAGGAAGGAAGCTGAGATCCAGTCCTGATGAACACCTGAGGCTTCAAATGTGCTGTTTGCTAGCACCAGCACTGCACAGACCTGGCCTGCAGTCCAGATCCAACAAATTGCCAGCCCCTGCACTGCCCAGGTGCAGCGTTTGCCGGCACACATCCCACCCAGATCCGCTAAGTTACTGCTGCTGGGGCACTGGAGCATCTGGATGAGCTGGAAAGGTGTCCCTGAGGCAGGAGATTTCCTTGCGTCTCAGCAAAGGCTGGGCACACAAAGACCTTCCCAGCACTGTGCCCTGGGTGTGGAGAGATTGTGCCACAGGAGCTGAGCCTCCATTTCTTCTCCTAGGCAGCCTCAGGGCAGGGAAGATGGAGAAGGCAGAGCTGACTGTCAGCTTTGCACAGTCCTCCAGAAGAATGCTGTGTATGAAGCAGCCTAGGAGCAGCGTTTACGTGCCAGGGGCAGCTGAGGCCCCGGCCCTTGGCCTTTGCAAGGGCTCTCCAGCTGCCTGCTAAGGGGCCTTTTTCACTGGCATGAGAAAATACTGCTGCAAGGCTGTCTTCAAGCTGGTTTTGCTGCACATGTGCCTGAGGAATGCTCATTGCTTCAAGTCTCAGGTGCTGTGTGGATGCAAGTGAAAGTACTGAGGGAGGGAGCAGCTCTGCTGGGGGCGGCGTTGTTTTCTTCTTGGTGGGGTGTGGGGTTTTTTTTCAAATTAACTTTCCCCGTCAGCTCCGGGCAGAGCTCTCTAACTGTATCTGACACTTGCCTGTGGCACTGTGGAGGTGGCCAAAGGGACCTTCCCAGAGCTGTGTACAGAGGAATGCACAGGAGGCCAGAGCTGGGCCACTCCGTAGTGGTGCCAGGCCGCAGCTGTGGCCGCTGGCCTTGGGGCGTCTCCAGGGAGGGAAGGCTGGGCCTTCCATGGCTGTGGTGTCACAGAGAGCAGAAGGCTGGGGCTGCCCTGCTCCTGCCCTGCCCCCAACAGCTCTGTCATCACCTGGAGTGGGCACAAAGGCTGAGTGAAAGGGTGAGAATTGCACAAGGGGCTGAGCTGGGAAGGAGCCAGAGGGATCCGGGAGTGCAGGCAGTGGCAGGCTGGGCATCCCTGGGAGCGGTGTCCAAAAGCTCCCAGAGCTGCGGCAGCCTCGGGGCTGTGAGCGCTCCTTGGGGAGCCTGCTCAGTGGCCAAAGCCCCCTTTAGGGGAAGAAGCTTTTGCTGTTCTTCAGCCCACAGCTGCCCAGCCCCAGACGTTTCTTGGCGTGCTGTCCCTGCTTCCCCAAGGCCCAGGTGGGAGCTGCCCCAGTGCTGGGGCTGGGAAAGAGCGGCAGCCCCTGGGCAGCTGTCAGCTGCGACTGCTGGGCTGCGGCCCAGCTGAGTCAGTGGCCACAGAGCTGAGGAAAGGTGCTGTCCATGGGTCAGGGCCCGGCCGGCTGAGGCCCCAGCAAGAAAATCAACTTGCAGCTTCTGCCCCACAGCAGGGAGGAGCAGCAATTGCTGGCTAAGAGAGACTTTTGGCAATGCTCTGCAGGGAGAGCACACAGGGAAGGGCTTTGTGCTGCCCTGGGGCAGGGTGAGATAGGCTGTGGGGATGGAATTGCAGCCTGGAAAGGAGATGGGGCCATGGCACAAGTTGGCCCGAAAAGCTGGAGCTGCTTCTGGGGTCCTGGAAGCACCCAAGGCCCAGTGCAAGGAAATGAGGTTGGGGAGAGGAGGGGATGTGGTGAGGTTTGGTGGGATAGGGAGAGGCGGTGTAGGGTGGGGGTGGAACTGTGGGAATAGGATGAAGTTTGTGAGGGATGAGGATTGGAAGTGGGCATGAGGTGGTTTGGGCTTTTAGAGTGTGGCACTAGAGCAAGGGACAGCAGGGGGCACTTTTGGGGATGCTCCTTTTAGTAATTTAGGGGCTTTGAAGTGTCTTCTGGGTGGTTGCTGTTCACTTGGGAAGGCCAAGGTAAATGAGTGAAGCTGTAGAGGGCTGAGGGGATGTGCCAGTGAATTTGGAAGAGTGAGGGCACTTTTTCGAAAAAGGAAGGAAGAGACAAAGGAAGGAAGGGAGAAAGGAAGTCAGTCCTGATTAGCACCTTAAGCCTTGAAACATGTTATTGCTTCTACTGGCACTGCCCAAACCTGGTCATTTACCAGTTCCAGCAGTCCAGGTCCAACAAATTGCCAGTGCCTGCACCGCCCATGTGCAGCCTTTGCTGGCACCTGTCCTACCCAGGTCCAACAATTTCCTGCTCCTGGGGCACTGGGTTTTCTGGCTCAGCTGGAAAGTGTCTATGAGCCAGGAGATTTGCTTAACCGTAGGTAAATTGGGAAGGCAAATTTAAAGGTGTGAAACTGTGGATGGCTTAGGGGAAGTACCAGGGAATTTGGCAGAGTGAAGGCACCTCATTCTGGGAAGGAAGGAATAGGTTAAATGAATATGATTCGTGCTAATTAAATTGTAACTATATCAATATTTTGGAAAATATTTGTGTTA
The DNA here is from genome assembly GCF_021018805.1 of Prinia subflava. Lineage (NCBI taxonomy): Eukaryota > Metazoa > Chordata > Aves > Passeriformes > Cisticolidae > Prinia > Prinia subflava. The sequence continues at coordinate 7,012,888 of NC_086269.1, forward strand.
TAAAGCAATAAAGGAAATTAAGGTTGCAAAGGAGATGGGCCCGTTTGCAGATGTTACATGTGAAAAATAGGATACAGGATGTAGTTTTGAGATAAGTAGAATCCCAAAACAGAATCGGCCTTGAGATGAACAAAGAATCGATTTTGGGATGGACAAAGTTGTGACAGTTTCAATTTTAGGGTCTGAAGTTCTGGGTTTTATCTATGAAATGCAAGGCTAATTTTTTTGGAACATAATTCTTACTTACATAACACAAAGTTTAGGGCTCATGTGCAACTTGTAAGGCTATTCAAAGGACAGCGAGGAAGAGGGGGAGCCTTCATCTTAAAAAGACCACCAAAATGATAGAAGAACCCCAGCAACCAGTGGAGCATGCGCTGTGCAGTATAGTGATGTAGAGTTCAAGAATCGAAAGTAGGAAAAAATTTATGGGAAACATTGATGAATACATATTAAGAGATAATATATAAGTTTTGTTTGGATTACTTTGTTTTGTATGTGAGGAGGGAAATGGTCCCTCTCTGTACTCTGATTTGTTTTGCTTATGCCTTATCAGAACCTTAATCAGACTTAATTAACCACTGCCAAATTTACTTTGTATATATTTGTATTCATCTCAATTAAAAATTGCTGCTAAAATTCAATTATGTTGTTTATGGGACTTCATTCATAACATAAAGTTAAGAATATCTCCCAAGGAGACTCAGACATGTCAAAACCACTGCAGAATTCCAAAGTGAGGGAGTGCATGCTGGTGCACTGAGCCAGGCCGGCTGCTGCAGGGTTCTGTGACAGAATCACAGAACAACCTGGGGTAGGACGGACCTCAGGAGGTTACACAGCCCAACCTCCAGTGCATGGCAGGGGCAGCTGAGCAATCAGACCAGGCTGCTCAGGGCTTTATCCAGCAAGGCTGTGAGCAACTTCAGTGATGGAGACAGCACCCCCTCTGTGGGTAGCCTGCTGCACTGCTCAGCTTTCCCTGTGGTCAACTTTAGGAGCAGAGTCTCAACTGCTCTGTTTATGCCCATTCAGTTATGTCCCCCAAGCCGCCATCTTAAATATATGGTTTTAAAGAATTCATCTCTGTCCAAAGTTTACATCTGCATTTTAAAATACAATACTTCACACAGTGTATAAACCTGTACACTGAAGCATATGCCTTCAGTACAGAATAATTTCCCTCTTAGTACTGCTCCTAGGTGTTGTGGCTATGCTGGTAGACTGAACGGCTTGCCAGACTTCCAGTCACTGCTCAGGCCACCTGCTTTCTCATGAAACAGCTGGATGTGAATGCCAAGAGATGAGCTAGAATCACATGCAAAGTGCTGTAAAGGTAAGTTAAGCCATTTACTAACTTCCAGATTAAAGAAACAAGAGTGGGGTAAAATATTTTTCATTCAAAAATTGCTTCAGGGAGAAGTCATTATCTAATTTTACTAATATCTCTGGACACATGGATTGTCTTTATCCTCTTATCCTCTTTCTCTGTTTTATATTCTGATATTACCACCCTTTCTGAACTCTGACACAGAAGGCCCTGATGCAAATTGTGCAGCTCAGATTCCACTGCTGAAATTACAGAACCGATACGAGAATATCGAGTACAGAGGCAGAGATAAGCACACAAAACCATGGAAAGAGCTGTATAAGACATACATGGAGTAACTTTAGAAGATAAGAGGGTAGAACTAAGAGTTGTTCTCAAATAGGTAACAGTCCTAAGATGCCAGCACTGCTCTGCCTCTGCACCCAGGCACATCTTTTTTTAAAATACATCTACAGCCTATAAAAGAAAAATTGATCTAAAAATCTAATTGAGAAATTTTTAAATTTCTTCAGAAGATGTTTTAGAATACTAAACAAGCCTATACAAAAAGACTTGGTTTGAAGGAAAAAATATTTTCTTTTAGTAGCCCTCAGTATTTGACTTGAAACATGTACATACATCTCAGCGTAATTATATGATTATAGACATGCCCATGGACTCTTCATGCAAAATTATTTCTAGTTTATAAAGAAAGACAAGGATATGGATTGGACTGACAGCTGGGACTTCAGAGAGAAGCATTTGTGAATTAGCAGGCCATTTTCAAAAAGTCTTAAGCCACGTTCAAATAAAGCAGCTATAAGTTCAGATTCTGAGCCAGATTTTACCCAATGTCTCCTTTTCCAGAAAATTCAAATACTTGCCATGAAAGCTTCCCGAACTTTCCTAACCCTAACTTCTTCCTTTGAACAAGAGCAGTTGCCCAGAAATAAAAAGGAAAGAACCATCTTCTCCTTAAAAACACACCCATCAGTTAATTGAACTTCCTAAACCATCCAGGACTTTATTCCTATCTCCTTCTCTGAATTACAATAAATTCAGAAATAATACCCTTTCATCTCAGGGTTGCTCTTCCCTGAGATTCTCCTCGGGGTTGCTGTTCCCCGAGGTAATAAGGTTTTTCGTCTTCTCATTACCCTAAGTGTTTCACACCGAAGGTAAAGACGACAAGCTGAGTCCGCCAGTGCATGTTTCCAAGGTTGTTTATTCTTCATTATCTCTCTGTTCTTTCTCAGCTCTGCCAGGCCTCCCTGGCAGGGTACCTTATCTTAGTTCTTTCTCTGCTCTGCAAGGCATCCCCAGCAGAGCAGGACACGCGGCGGACTGGGTGGATCAGAGGGTCCCGGACCTTTTGTACCATTCCCCTGATCCAACCACCGTCCAAAACGTACTTTTTATTTACAGAATCATACCAATACTTACTACCTATGTTAATATGTAATTTCTACTCTAAACCAATCCTTGAGATCCAACTCAGCAGAAAATGGGGGACGAGAGCAAGAACAAGGAGCACAGGGGCCACTCCCCAATTCCTCCATCTTGCCTCTTCAACCCCGTATACTGAGAATCCTAGATTCTACATTTACATTCTATGATAAATTAAATACTACTTATTTTGAATTTTCTCAGCTTGTGATTCTTCATACAATGTGGGCATTCACTCCCATGGCCAGGGATCAGAGGCAGTGTCCTCCTGGGCTCTGTGTGAGGCTGGCTGAGCCCCTTGTACAGATCCCAGACCCCCCTGTCTGGTCTCCAAACCCTCCAGGGTGGCCAGAGGGATGTTCTAGACTCCGACACTTTCATATATATTTTTGCATCTTTCTTTTCCTTTCTGCAGTAGGATGCAAGGGAGACTCTAGACTGGTTTAGTTAAAAAGCCAAAGAACAATTTAAACACACACTTTTTTCTTTTAAGATGTGAATTGTTAATGGGTAAAACAAACATATTTTGTTTGCAGAATTCCCAGAGGTAATTTGTTGTTGTTGTTAAGAAATTGCTCTCTTGCATAATACTATGAAGTGCCAAGATTAAAACCATCAATGTAACGTTTACTTAAGCACAAGTTCATGGGGGAGGGAGAGCCCTAAACAACAATAAAACCCAGACAAAATTAGTTTTCAATGATGTAGCTGAAGACAAAGTAAGTATATTAGTTTGGGGATTTACCTGTCACTAGTGGAGAAGGTTCTCACAGAAACCAAATCAGAAGACTGAAACATTAGGAGAGCAGACACACTACCTTCAATTCGCTGTATTATCAATCACAATTTTCAAGCTGTTTTTCTATACTAGTTGATACTTAAGGAATAAGACGGCAACCTGTAGCAATGAGCTTTTTAGATGGTCAAGGTGCTACCTGTGGGAGCCCCGGTGAGGGGGCGACGTGTGAGCTGTGGGGCGGGACTCGAGGGAGCGGCCGCGGGACATTGGGGAGGGGAGGAAACTGCATGACAGGGGGATCGCGAGGGGCAATGGGTTGAAAGCCCCCGGGAAGGAGGCTACCCGGGCAGTGGCGGCCAGTGTAGCGAGTAGCTGAGCACAGGAGCTGCTGCAGCTGTAAGGAAGCTCGATGCCGTGGCAGGAAGACTCGGAGCTGGCAGGGGGAACCCCGCCGCTCCCGCGGTGGGAGGGGCTGCCACGGCTGCGAGGCTACCCGGAGCTGCGGGGAAACCCGCCGCCACCGGGGGGCAGCTGCCGCGGGGAGACCCGTTTCTGTCGGAGCGGCTGGGGGAGAAGCCGTGGGGTACCCCAGCGCTGGGGGAGGGAGGGGTGGAGCGGCCGGCGCGGGGACTGTGGCCGGCGGAGCGGCGACGGCGGCTGGGGCCGCCCCGGTGGGGGGAGGGGAGCGGTGAAGGCGGACGTCGCCCTGAGGGCGGACACGGGGAACGCGGCCGGCGGGGGAGGAGAGGGGGTGGGGGAGAGGGGCAGCGAAGCGCCAGAAGGGCAGTGAGGGGGTGCACGGGGAACTGGAGTCTCTGCCGCTAAAACGGCTCGCACAGCAGAAAAACTCGGCACGGTAGAAAGGCAAGGCACAGGCGAGGAGGCACCAGAGAAGGGACGGACTGGGGCCGGGACGGCTGGAGCCGCCGACACGGGAGCCAGGTCGGGTGCGGGCGGGGCGGGGTATAGGAGTAGGGAGAACCGACACGGGCGAGGACGAGGCGGGGCTAGGGGGGGCCGTGGAAAAGGGAAAACCCGAGACGGGGGCGGGACCGGGGGCGGAGTCCCTCACGGGGGGGATGGGTACGGGAGAAAGGGCCACCATAGGGTGAGGCAGTTACGGGGGCGGTGCCGGCCTCGGGGGAAAGCCCAACGCGGAAGCGGGACTCGACGCGGGCACGGGGCCACGAGGTGGAGAGGAGGAGGGCGAGTAGGGGGATCCTAGACGACATTTTGAGTGCCCGAGGCGAGAAAAATTCGCGCCAAATCATTCAAAATGGTGGATCTGGCCATGACGTCGACGCCATCTTGGCCCATAGAACTGAATGGGGATCCAGGGAAAATGGGGTTAGGAAAGAGGGTCTGGATAGAATACAAGCTAGTATGGCCACTGTCACGCTGGAAAGGGCATGAAAAAGGACTGCAAGTGGCAGAAGGCAGATTCTGTCCCTTAGTTTTGTGGTCTCCATTTCCAGACCTATCCAGAGGAGACGGAGGGCTAGGGGAGTAGGGGCATGAAAACTGGGGTACAGAGCTTTATAATATTTTTAGAACCCTCTCCTGAAGTCACAACCACCACACAGAAAAAATGAAAAAGAGCATAGAATTTTGCAACCTGCAAATCTGTGAAAAATGTTAAATGATGAATTCATGTTCTTATGGTTAATGATAAATTGAAAACTATAAAAAACTGTATATATGTGTGTGTTATATGAAAGTATAAATTTCAGGATACCTTGTAACATTTTGTTAAACCAAATTATGCAAAGGCAGGCACCACCCCAGAAGCTCACATTCAGAAATAGACAAAAGGTTTACTGGAAAACCGGCAGTCTCCTCAATCATCGGGAGGAGACTCATCAAGATGAGGCGGCAGGGCCATCAACACCACTAGCCAACACCCTCACCAAGCATCAAGCATCATCATCCATATCTCGGACCATTAATCAGCCAGGAAATCTGCCAAAACCAGAAATTAACACCTTACCGGAGAGAGGGGACTCTTTTCAGCCTAGCCGGAGACACCCTTGGATTTGAATAGCTAGCTGGGACACAAAGGGAAATATGGGGAAATATTGCCAAGGGCAGAATAAAATGTATAAAAACCAAGCCCCAAACCGGGCAAATTTGTGAACCTAGGGGGAGACAGCAGATGGCCAGGTTCTGTGTCTCAAGGTTCACCCTTGGCATTTTCCCGGGAAAAAGACTGTCAAGTATCTCCGCTGTTGTTGGGTTTACCAAAATTCTGTAATTCGATCTTTTGTTAATAAACCAAATTATTTTAATTGGAATTTTGTATTGGCATTTATACCAATTTGGCGCCCAATGTGGGGCCAGTTTTGGAAAATCTGTGGACCCCCCGTGTCTGACTGGGATGTGCCCCGCTGTAAAAAGCGGCTCGGCAGATCGGGTTAAGTCCAGCAGAACCAACTGGCTAAACGAACCCAAAAACAACAGCGGAGGGGTAAGGACAAGCTAGCTTGGGTGAGCTCTGGAACTCAGCATGGGGGTCCGTGGTAACCGTGGTATTTTTTTCACTCGTAAAAATCGACGTGCACGAAGAACCCACGCAAGAAAAGGAGACCGTGAGTATCGTGTGGTTGGGTGGAGTGACCAAGTGTATGAGAATGTGTATGTGTGTGTGTGAACGAGACATGATATTATTACGAAGCAAGAGCGGACCCTAAAAACCACGGTTCCGTTGTCCCGCGAGGGGCGTGGCCGGTTGACGGGGAAGCGTGTAATATTTATGTAATATTTGCGTGAGTGTTTCCCAACAAGGAGTTGGTGGCCACCAGGGGTCTTGAAGGAAAGAGGACGTCCCTTCGAGTTCGGCAACTAGTAAGCCTTCTTGGCCGCGACCAAAGGGTCCGTTAATTTTTTTCAGTGGCGGTTGTAGAGCCCGCCGTTAACAGAACCTCCATGGAACGGTCCTCCATTGGACTAAGTTAACGGCACCGAGTTTGGAAAAACTCGGGATTTAATTTTTGTGTGATAACCCATCAAACTTCTGTGCCACGGGAAGGATGGGGTCGTATCTCGGTAGAGATTGGGAGGATTCCTTAAGGGAAACCTCAGCAGGGGCTGCTCTTGAAATCCCTCAAAAAAGTCCATTAGGAAAGTTGTTGCAAGACTGGCAAGAATGCCCGATTAGGAGAAGGGCATCTAAAGATCGGACGATTTATTTTTGTATGAATGTTTGGGGAGGAAAGGAGATAAGACCAAATCTTATATGGCCTGTGTTTGGTTCTTTTGACGAATGGGCATGGGAAGCTCTGTGGGATCATGTAGCGAAGAAGAAAAGGAGAGAATTTGAGGAATTGGCATATGTTCTGTTATGGTATTGGGTATGAGTAAAGCTGTATTCTGAGGAAAGGGAAATACGGAATAAACCAGACTACGGGATAAGCTTCTCTCACGGCTCAGTGGCCCCCGTCCTGTCAGCCCCAACCCCCACCTCTTCCTCCTCCTTGGCCTCCTCGGTGACAGTGTTAGCGCTGCCATCTGAGACCCATGCGGAACTCCGAGTTCCGTGGCTGCTCCAAAAAAAACCCCTCCTCCCGCTCAAGGGGATCGCCAAGAGGGAACCCTGACCCTGTTTCTGGTCCCGACCCCGTCCCCTGGCCACCGATGCTAAACTATGGAGAGAAAGGGAAGAAGGGTAAGAAAAAGGAAGGGCGGAAAAAATAAATTAAATAATTATACACCGGGTGAAGTCCTGGCTAAAACCTGGACCCCTGAGGGAGATCTAGGGGAACCCGAGGGAGATTCGGGGTGGGACAGTTGGTGTGACAGCAAGAACGATCCGGGAGGAAACATGGGTAAAAAGACATTTATGTTGGACAGTGGAACAAAACAGGAATTACAGGGGGTAAATTGGGATGCATTGGAGAACAACTGGTGGTGTTGGGACGCGTACAAGCCAGAATGGGAGAATTCGTGCAAGTCCGCTAAAGAAGAAAAAGATAGAAAAAGGACTTAAAAGGAATTTTACTATTTTCTTTAGTGGTGGTGGATCTTTTTACTTTGGGCTGGATACATTTTTGAGGCTCCTTAGAACCATGTAAATTGTTTTAAGGAGTTTTTTTCTGGATGAAATCGGCGGAGTTTCTTGGGGTTTTTTTCGTTAACATGAGAAAAAGGAACGAAACCCCCCCATGCAGCAAGGTGAATTGGGTTCCTGGTTGCCGGGAGACAAGGGCAAAGTGGCTTTAAAAAAGCGACAGCGTGAGGCTGCGCAGGGCAGAAAATAGCAATGTAAGGCGAAATAGGAAGGCAGAAAAATTAATAAAAAGATTGGGAAAAGAGACCAAAGGAATAAAAACTGCGAGTTACTAGTTTTTGCTGTGGATAAAATGTGTCTGGTGTATCGTGAGATTTTACAGAAGATTGAATGACATTGCTGATGTAGAAAGAATGATTTTAAGAGAATTCTTTTTGCCTTTGGGTTATTTGGAGTTACTGAGTTTTTGAGTACCCAAAGTGACAAATTAAAACTTTTAAAAGGTCAGGAAATTAGTGGAGCTAGTAGAAGTAAATTATGGGGTTTTAGAAACAAAAATTAATAAGTGACTCACAGATGCTAAATTGCTAGATATATTTGGTTTTTGCAGGAAATAGGGAAAAGATGTAATATTAATTTGAAGAGGTGATAAGGCTTAAAGGATACAGAGCCAAAAGGGCGAGCAAGAAATGTTTCTGAATCTGGATATGAAAGCTTGCTTTCTGGTTATCAACAGTGTAGAAAGTTATATATTTTATGTGTAAAAAGTACATGTGTGGCTGTTTTTGGATGGCTAAAATTATGAACACTTTAGTTACCTGTTTGTTGCATATGAGGGTTTTGTGCAAAATAAAATTTGTCAATAGTCTCTGATGTCTTAGTCTCTTCATTAAACAAATTGGGGGAGAAACAAGTCCCAGCAATGGGCTCTCCACATCTTTGCTATTAACAGTATGGCAGATGCGGCTTATCTATGTTTGAAATAATTGCTACATTTTGAATTCAGATTGTTAGCTTGAGTATGAAGTAGAGATATGACATTTGAGTTGGCAGACAATGTATTACAAGGGATTTTTTTTTTTGCTGCTTAAGTTTTTCTTAATGTCAAAGCATGTGACCAGTGGAGTCCAAATTAAAGCTGCTTATAAGAAATGGTAGTCAAAAGGCTGGAAACTAAATCTTTCTGTTAGGATGGTATTAGAATGGTAGCTGGATTCAGGATTCTAGCATTAAGTTGGGAAGGTGGCATAATACAGTGGTGTCAGATGATTCTTTCTCTGGATTAGTAGCAGTTGCACTTGCTGGACGGTAGCTGAGAACTGGAAATTTTTTTTGTCAAACGTTAACTTCTGCAGGGTGACTGTAGGTATGGGGGAGACACACTGGGTTTATAATATTTTTCAGGTCTCGTTGCCCAGAGTGGTTGTAAGGCCAGGCTAGACAGGGCTTGTAGCAAAGTGTCCCTCCCTGTGGCAGGAGGATTGGAATAAAAATAAGCTTTAAGGTCCTTCAAGTCACATATGTGCCCAGGTAATTTTCCTTAGAGGGAATTATGAGCTGTGATTTCTCTGTGTTGGTAGCTACAGGTCTTTTCTTTCTTCTTTGCAGTTCGTATTCTGTATGTATTTTGTCTAGTGGGAACAGGGATTTTCATTTCTAATTACTGATTTCTTAGAAGGAGATAGTTAGTATTGTCCCTTTGATATTATGTCTTCTTTACTTGCTCCTCAATTTAGAAAATATAAACCTTAAAGTTGCCCTGATACCTGTATTTCAAAAATAGAGAGTAAGTGATTTATGAGAAGCAGCTTTTGTGTCACTTGTATTAAATATGGTTAATATTTGCTTGTGGTCCTTCAAACCACGTATTTAGGTTTAGTAATACACAAGAATGAATAGCAAATACAGGAGTTTTGCTTTGGTTTAAGGAAAATAGTCATAGGTTTACTCGAGTTTTGCTTGTTAATAGAGGCTAAGTTTGTGGAAGGTTTTTTTTGAGGACTGAAGTAAAAAGCAGTAGTGTTAATGTTCTGGCAATTGCACTGGATAGGGCTGTCTGGTTACTGGGGCCTGAATTTTAAAGTGACTCTTGGCCTTGGAAAACGTTCCAGTATCTTAAGTTTCAAATTTAAGCAATACATGGTATATTACAGAGTATTTTGATGCATTTTAACTATAGCTTTTGATGCCTTTCATCCAAAATAGATGAGTTAGTCTTGCTACTCTATTCACTTCTTTTGATAAAAACTAAAGAGCTCAGACACTCAACGAGTTACAACTCTGATGTTCCTTGTCTAAATTTTTTTGTGTCAAGTGTTAAAGTTAGTCTTAAACTATAGATGTGGGAAGTGTCTGAGGTGGTGCCATTTCTATAATAATCATGTAATATGTGTAAAGCAAAATGTTATATTGCTGCTAGTGTTATGTGTACCTTTTGTTCTTATCGCATATGTATGCTTGGTTTATTTTGAGAGGTTGAGATATTACATATGTTGTAAAGGAATAAGATCTGTCATTTGTGGAAACAATTCTTTCACTTTTCTATGTCTTGTTAAAATATTCCCCAAAATTATGGTTGGGATCTTAAATGTTATCTTGTTTAAATACTAATTTTACTTAAGTGGCTCTTCTTCATTAGAAGCATATTACCTGGAGCTAGACTGTGGGATTTAAGGTTGTCTTAGTGCATATTTACATATTATGTAAAACCCAGGTACAGATGGGCACTTTTGGATGTATCGGAAGTATATATATATGTAGGTGTTGTTTGTCTGTATTATTATTATAAAACCTCATTTAATAGGAGATAAAATTCCCTTTCTATTAGTTTTTCTTTCTCCCTGTAACAGTACAAAAAGGAGGTTTTGAATTGTATTTTAGATTGTGTGCTGAATTGTATTTGTATGAAAAGGAGATTCTGGATTGTGTGTTGAATTGTTTTTGTATAGAGATGAATGTGTGAATTATGAACTGGAAAACTTATTCTAATATTCAGATTGTCTGAATAATAGCCATAGCAGGCATTCTTCCTGTAAAGCATTTCTGTAGATTTTTCAAAAGTACTGTGCTTATTTAAATTTACATTGTGCATAGATTCTTAATTGGTAGATTTAATTTAAAGCAAGTTACAATAAAATTGCAAGATTTTGATTTATATATGATTGGATAAATTTTGGTAAAAGAGGTTACCCCCATATGACAAAGGTATAGTCTTTTCTAACCCCTCAGTTGGAGGGTTCCCCTGTTGTGTCCCTTTTACAACAGGTGCCAGTGCAAAGAGACATAAGAAGAGGTGAACCCATGCCCCCAAAATTAAGGAGGAGGAACTACATCCCCAGGAGACCAGAAGACGGATATTCATTTCAAATGCAATTACTGCTTTGAGATTTGGGTGATTTACTGCAAATGGGGGTGGAAACCACTGGGGTTATGCCGAAAGTGATCTGAGGAGAAACAGAATCTGACCATGCAATCCTAGGCAGTACCATCTGTTGGGAGTAACGGGGATTAATTGGATAATGCTTAAAATTCGGCAGGAGGGGGGAAAAGTAAAACCATAGGAACCGAGATTTTGGTCCAGAAAGGCTCCTGCCGCGACAGAACAGCTAAGGCCGTCTAGGGAAACAGCCCAGTAAGGAGATATGAGGCAGAAACCAGAAAGAGGGTCCAGGCAACTTTTTCCTGCTGTTGAGAAGAAACAAAACCTCGCCATTGGCTGCAACCCAATGGGCGCTAGCATAAACAGAGGAATTTGTGGATCACTCTAATAGTCATAAGCCTAACTATAAGCCAAACAAAGGGCCGGCATAATGAAACTGAACTTAGCCTGAGGCTTCCTAAAATAGATGGCCCTGAAGCTAAAATTCGGTCCATCTTGGAGCACCCTTTAAAGGGAAATCTGGACCAGGAGATTAAATTGGTTGAAAAGGATTTCAACCGACCAATCCTGCCTAAAGGTCATTGGTCACAAATGCTCTCTTCATCCTCAGAAATCCCACTGAAGGAGACCTCTGAGGGGGGTTTAACATCACGCAGTCCAGTCCATATAATGGAAACAGGGACAAGGATTCATGAATTCCTAATTAAGATATAGATTGAATTGAAAAATCTAAGGATGATGATGGAATTTGTGGGAAATAGCACTCAGAAAAATAAAAAAATTAAAATCTGGTCTGAAATTGAAAATTGGGTGATGCGGCCTGGCGGTGTCCTCCGAAGGCCACTAACCACCTCTGGTCAGCCACTGCAGGTCTTCGGGGTGCCACGTCCTTCCGCGGTGAGTCGTCCTTAAAAGGACGCTCCTTGCCTCAGAGGCAAAGGCACTCCCCAGTGATTCAGCTCAGTTGTGAAGCACGGTTCCTGGGGCAAGCGAGCTTGGAGGCCAGCAGTGCCCTCTGAGGGGGAGCAGGTGGAACTGCTCAGCCGGGCAGATCTTCTTCTTCCTCAGGCGGTGCAGAAAGGAGAGGCGAGAGTCAGATGGATTCTCCAGGGCCTTCTTCATTCTGGAACCGACGACCTCGGAAGAACCCCGAGGGCTCTAAATGCCCTGCTTATATAGGGACTAAAGGGGGCAGGGCCAGCCACTCGGGCCAATCAGAACAAGGATTGAGAACTTGGCCAATCAGGGGAAGGATCCAAAAGTGCACCAATCAGGGTGCAGGATGACAGGGAAATGTAACTTGGACCAATAGGGAAGAAGCAATTAACATAGGGGCAAGGAATCATGGGTTTTGCTCTGGGGAGGTCGCCCTAACAAAGTTGAACATGAACAAGGGAGACTCCCCAAAGGGGAACACTGTTGGCTCACAGCATACTTTCCCTCCAAGGGAGAGTGCTACTCTCCTGGAGTGCCTCTTGGGCTCCCACAACTCCCCCTTTTTTATTTATTGCAAAAACATCGGCAACTGTTATCTTAAAACCCTTAACTAAACAGGAGAACATCAACAGAACTATCATAACAACAACCCAAAGTAACTGGTTCAACAATGCAGCGACCCACCCCTTTAGACCAAAATGTCCAAATAAATTCTGGAACCACTCAGGGTCCTTTTCAGTTTTCAAGTCTTTGATGTCCTCTTTCAGCAGCTTGATACTCTTAGAAATAGATTCGCTGTTACTTGAAAGGTTAAAGCAGCACAGTCCATCAAATTCCTCACAGCCATGTCCATGAATTAAAAGCAGATATTCTATAGCTGCTCTGTTCTGCAGAGTCGCATGCCTGATGGTCTCTTCATCCTTCAGGAGGTCACTCAATGCTTGAGATGTCCTGTTGGCCTGCTTACTCAGCCAGCACCCCAAATGATGTATTTCTCCTAAATTTTTCGCGGCTGCCACCCATAGCAGAAAAATTGAAACCGCAATTCTTTTACTTTTGGGCCAATCAAAAAGGGTGGCATCACAATTCTCATCAAAGGGAGTGTACGATCTTTTTTGGCGGGTCAATTGGTTATTTTTCTTCCACTCTTGTAAAAGAGTGACATTTGGGGTGAGCGTAGTAAGCCTGTCAAAAGTACAAGGACCTCCTTGGATGCGGGAAGGGATACCTGCCCACGCCCTGTCTCCACAGATCAAGAACACACCCTTGGGAAGAGCCCTGGGAGAGAGGGAGGCAGAGGTGTCAAATGGGATTTTAGCTGTAAAATTGCACCAGGAGGCCAAATTGTAAATTTTGTTGAGGGGATTTACATTAATTTTATACCTAGAGGCCATTCTCTGAAAATAAAAGTTAAAACAATAACTGGCTTTGGCTGATCCAAGAAGATCAAGCTCTTGCGGCTCCAAATCTCTATTTGGTCTTTCATGATTGAAATCTGGTGCAGCTTTGGGCATCAGATTGGTCCACCTTTCCCAGGCTTCCTGGGCTGGTCCTTTCACTGCAGTGGGTGGGGCAGGCCACCTCCCTGCAAAGGGATGTGATGGCATCAATTCCATGATGTTAAAAGGAATCCCCACCAGGCACGACGACAAGGGGCTGGTGACAGAGCCCATTGACAAGCAGAGGTTGTCTTGCTGCAATGTCTTTGCAAGCGTCACCCAGACGTTCTCGGGTGGCTGTCCGACTTGCCAAGCTTTGATTCCAATGAGCATGCAGAACATGAGGAACGCTTGTATCATTGTGCTGCTACTGCTGTTGAGTTTCATTCTGTGTGATCTTGTTGAGTCTGCTGTTTAATAACATGAAACATAGATTAGAACCTTCAAGCATTTAGAAGCTCTGACCTAACTTTAACTGGGGGAAACTGGGATAGGAAAGTGGGTTTAGGAACACAGGGCTTGGGGAAGTGGTCATTAGGAGTTCAACTTAAACTTTACTATCTCTCCAGGGAAGGGTGTTATCTGAACCTCCCCCTTGGTCCCCTTCTTCCCCTCCCTGTTGAAAAACTGAAAAAACTGCATTAATGGCATGTTTGCAATGGTATAAATAAACAATATAAATAAGAAAAGGTAAAGAAACTCTAACAACAATAACTAACATTAAAAACAAATCCTTAAATTCAGGAGACAGGGAACATAAGGTTCAAGGGAAGCGGATAAGGAAAAGAAGGGGGTAAAAGGAAAGTCTTTCTCTTTTTTTCTTTTACTGTTGCGTCTTAGCCGGTTCTGTCTGCCTTGGTTAACGATCTGGTAACTGGGCGATGCCTCACTTCTTCTTGTTCTGCCTTTTTCTTTCTTCTTTTCCATGTGACATTTTTCTGGGTTTCTTCAAGTCCTGTGCTTTGCTCAGAACATGCCTGATTAGTCTCCATAGGTTCTAGATATGGTTTTATATTTTTGGCAGGAACCCACTTGGGACCTGTGGGCATGGACACGCACGCGTACCCTCTTCCCCGGGTGACTAGTTGATGGGGGCCAGTAATCTGATGGGTCTCAGGGTCCTTTACCAGCACAGGAGGCTTTTCTTCGAGCTTAGCTCGGGGTGATTTGGAGAAATGCCTTACGACAGGGGTGTTTGGCTCAGTAGCAGAACAATTTAGGAAGTTAATAACATAAAGAGCCTTACAGAGCCTCTCAATGGGAGGAAGTGTCTCTGTACCTCCCTGTTGCTGGTGAAGGACTCTTTTGATGTTTTGATGTGTTCTTTCAACGATCGACTGGCCTGTGGGAGAGTACGGGATCCCAGTCGTGTGCATGATGCCCTAATCCTGAAAAAAGGTTTCTAATTGTTTGGAAACGTATGCAGGTCCATTGTCCGTTTTTATTTTTTGAGGAACACCCAATGTGGCAAAGGCCATCATAAAATGTCTTTTAACAAATCGTGCACTTTCACCAGCATGTGCGGAGGCAAAAACTGCTCCTGAGAAAGTGTCCACTGACACATGCACGTACTTGAGTCTACCAAATTATGGAATATGTGTTACATCGGTTTGCCAAAGTTCGTTGTTCAGTCCTCGAGGATTAATTGCTCTGTCAAAGAAGGGCAATTGGTACGACTGGCACTGCGGACATATTCCAACTATAGCCTTTGCTTGCTCCTTGGTTAAATGAAACATTTTCATTAGAGCTGGAACATTTTGGTGATAAAATTGATGTGACAGTTTGGCTTGTTGAAACGTGTCTGGCAAGGTGGGGGTCTGTGCTGCCATAGCCAATGTGTCTGCTCTCTTGTTGCCCTCCACGATGGCTCCTGAGAGGTCAGTGTGTGATCTAACATGCATGACATGGTAAGGTTGCTTCCTGTGGGAGATAAGATATATCAGTTTAGAAAGCAAATCAAAAATATTTTTATTTGACACCTCTTTCAGAAACGCGTGCTCTGCCCTCATAGCTACTCCAGCAACATAGGCCAAATCTGTGACCAAATTAAAAGGTTGATCTTTGAATTTCTCGAAGGCTCTGACGACTGCCGCTAGTTCTGCAATTTGTGGAGAACCCTCCACAATTGGGATATCAGACTTCCACTTCTGCGTCTTGGGGTCTTTCCAAGTCATGACTGACTTGTGAGAAGATCCTGAGCCGTCTGTGAAGACTGTCACAGCTTCGAGAGGGGTTCTACTCTGGATAAATTTTGGAACCAAATGAAGCTCTGCTTTGAACAATTTGTGGCCAGGATAGTGAATTGAGATTTTTCCTGGATAGCTATCCAGGGCGAACTGGAGGTTGTCATTGTTTTGGAGCAAGAATGCTAGCTCCTCAGTCATGGCTAATGGCATGTAGATGCATGCAAAATCACACCCTGCAAGACAGCGGAGGCGAGCCCTCCCTTTACGAACGACTGCCGCCATGATCTCCTGTGGCGTTGTGACTGTCTTTGTAGGTCTTGCATGTAAGAAAATCCACTCAAGAATCAAAAGTGGGTCTTTCAACTGTGGGTCCCACTGAAAAATCAATTCGCTGCAGTGAGGGGCTTTACCTAGCACAGCGAGTAGAAAAGGTAATGATGGCGCATACCTGTGCGCCTGTCTGGCTGAAAGGGCGTCTTGCACGGCTGCAATCGCTTGTTTGGCTTCAGGTGTCAGGCTTCTCGGCGAGTTGAGGTTGCTGTCTCCTCGCAGCAGGTTGAACAAGGGCGCGAGGTCCTCGGAGGAGATGCCGAGAAGAGGCCGAACCCAATTGATGGATCCACACAGTTGTTGCAGCTCGTGAAGTGTCCTCGGGTTGTTCTTGATGACAAGGGACTGGGGCGCGATGGTCTGCTCCCTCACTCGGAGGCCAAGGGAGTTCCATGGGCTGGTCAGCTGGATCTTGTCTTGTTGGATCTCAAAGCCTGCATCCTCAACTGCAGAGATTGTAGTCTTTAACAGCATGTCTAAAGTCACAGAGTCTTTTGCACAGAGAAGTAGATCATCCATGTAATGGAGTAGTACACAGTCTGGAAACTGTTCGCGGATTGGTGATAAAATCTGAGCAACGTACCACTGGCAAATTGATGGGCTGGCCTTCATCCCTTGGGGAAGCACCAGCCAATGGTACCGTTGTAATGGAGCTTGACGATTGGGTGAGGGTACTGAAAAAGCAAAGCAGGGGGCATCCTTGGGATGAAGAGGGATGTTAAAAAAGCAGTCCTTAATATCGATAACAGCAAGGGGCCAGTTTCTGGGGAGCATCATGGGTGAGGGCATACCAGGTTGCAGAGGGCCAAAGTCTTCGATCACCTCATCAACTTTTCGGAGATCTTGTAACAGTCTCCATTTGTCTTTCCCTGGCTTTTTAATCACAAACACAGGGGTGTTCCAGGGGCTGTTCGATGGGATGATGTGTCCTTTCGCTAGTTGTTCTGCGACTAGGGATTGTAATGCATGCAGTTTCTCCTCTAGAAGGGGCCACTGATGAACGCACACTGGATGGTCTGTTTTCCAGGTGAGCTGAGGGATGTCAACAGCGTGCTTGTCAGTGGCCCCCACTAAAAATCCTTACAGTTAATTTGAAGCGTGGCACCCCACTGGGATAAAACATCACGCCCCCACAGGGTGACGGGTGCTCGGACAACAAAGGGCCTTACTGTGGCAACCTTACCTTCTGGCCCGCTGATGACCATGTTACGTTTTGAGCGCCACAAGGTGGCGACTCCGCCAATACCTGAAACAAGTCCAGCGACTGGCTCAAGCTCCCAGTCTGCAGGCCATTCTGATTTTGCAATCAGAGTCACGTCTGATCCTGTGTCTAGCATCCCAAGCCTTTTGATCTTTTCACCCTTACAAAATAAAGTGCATTTAGTGATAGGTTTATTTTCTCCCATGACTCTCACCCAGAACACTGAGGGGTTAGCAGGAACAGTCTCTAGGAAGTAGGAACGCTTGGGCAATGGGGACTCCAGCAGGCAAAAAGACTGGGTAATCTAAACACATAACAGAAATAAAAATTTCCTCACCAGGCTCCAATGTTTGAAGTTCCGGGATAATAGCAATTTCCGTAGGTTTATGTATGGGGTCTCCTATAATCAAAATGTCAAATGGTCCGTTGATGGGCGCTCACTTTCCTGTTGCAACTTTATAAATATAGTCATTTTCAAACTGCACCAATAAATCGCTTACCAACTCGCGCCTGGTTCCCACCTGTACCGCGGAGTAAATTGGATCTTCTTCATCTCCGGCGGCACTTTCTCCTCCGATGTTTTGAGTCCATGTGGGAACTGGTCATCACTGGTTTCTTTGGGGGCGCGAATAGTGCGGTGGAAACGAGGTGGCTGGGGATTTGTTGTCGTCGCGCGGTGCCGAAACGCGCTTGGCCGGGAGTTTCCCGGCTGCCAACCTTTCCTTGGGTTGTGTCCTGGTTTAGGACAAATTAGGGGAAAATCTCCACAACTCCCTCCCCCACCACCGGGTTCGGGAGGAATTTCCTCAGAGGAAAAGTGGAAAAAACTTGTTTATTAAGAAACAACAAAAAAACCTCCCCAACACAAGAAAAACAGTCCGAGATGACAACAAATGTTTTCACCAGTCCAAGAGAGGGTGAGCAGTCTCTGCTGGGGAGGGTGCCAAAGCTTCTCTCAGGTGCAGACTCCGGGGGGGGTACCTTGACATTCCCGAATCAGGGCCCGAAGCAGGTCCGATGTCTTCAGGGAAGGGGAGGAAGGAAAGAAGGGGAAAAAACAAAAGCAGAAAAATGGCAAAAAGCAAGCAAAAAAGCAGAAAGCAAGAGAGCAAAGCCAGCAAAGCGAGCCTAGCTAGCAGCAAGTCAAAAGCAAGCAGCCGGGGGAGGGGCTCAGCTATAGACAAAACAAACTGAGAACATGGGAACAGAAACACACGATTTGGGATACAAAGCATGAAAATATCCTGTCACCCCAGGACAGGTTGCTGCGCAACCAGTCACGGTCCTTTGTTCGGTCTAAAATCATTTGCTTTTCAGGACAGTTTATCATAAAATGTCCAAAGTCACCACAATTATAACATCTCTTTTTTTCTTGTGCTGTTACCACAGCAAACGCGCCCGAAACACCTTGGGCAATCCCTTGAGCAACTGCCTGAGCTACTGTGTTCTCTCTTGAGTTGTGTTTCACGCAGGCTTCAATCATTTGATCTATAGTAGGTGGTGGATCAAGGGGCAGAGATCTAAGTATTGTCTTTGTGTCCGAATTGGCATTTATCATCGCCTATTTAATTAGCATCTCTTTTTGTGCTTCTTTGCTTTCGATCTGTTTCTCCAAAGCTACCTTCAACCTATCAATGAATTTCATAAATGTCTCATCTGCTCCCTGTTTTATGTTTGTGAAGCTCTGCGTGGGGACTGTCATCTGGAGTAAGCAAGAGAGATGACTTGGCAGCCATAGTGATATCAAGAAGTGCAGCTTCGGGGATGCCCGTTTGGTCCTGGGGCTTGATGTAATTTCCTTCGCCGGCAATTTGCTCTAAAACTAAATTTGGTTTGTTTGGATCATTTTGGTAAACGGATGCCAATGTGGCCAATTGTTTTTTCCAATTCCTCTCCCACAGCATATATTCTGCCGGGGAGAGGAGACATCCTATGATGTTTCGGATGTCGTGTGGGATGAGCGTGTGCGCGGCAAAGGTTGCCTCCAGCAAGTGTTTAAAGTAATGTGACCCTCTCCCATGTTCTTTTGCTGCTTTGCACAACTCCTTTAGTTCATTATATGGGAGTGGTTCCCATGTCACAGTGCAACCAGCACGCCTGCTTGTTTTTACTGTGATTGGGAATGCTGCAATCTTGTTTGCAATTTCCCAATCACCCTCCCTTGCTGCATCCCCCCGGGTTTTTGCCCAGTGGTCCTCGTAGTCGGAAAGCGAGGACTCACTACTCTCATCGTCTGATGAGGGGCACTTGAAGCACATACGTGATTTGGCAGAGCGGACCGGAGATGCTTGGTGTTGTGTGGCAGTGGAAACCAAGATGGATTCCTTCTGGTTGCTGCCACCCTCACTTCCGGTCTTGAGCCCAGAAGTAGAGGGACCCACGGGGGAGGGGCCTTGTTGAGGGGGGCAGGTGTCTGGGGCGGAGCCCACCTCAAGGGTGTGACTGGAGGTGAGGCATGCCCAGGGGGTGTGACCGGAGGCGGGGTCTGCGATGCGATTGGTGGTACCGTTGCAGGGGGTGTTCTTAATTTCAGGGGAGGGACCCGACGTGGTTACACCCAACGTGACACAGGGAGGAGGGCAAAGCGGCTGCACAGTGGTGTGCACGGGGAGGGGTGGTGCAAGGTGGTGGTGGCCATTTTGTGGGTAAAGGGCGTGAAAACTGGGATCAGGAGGGGACAAAATGGCGGCACTGGCCATGTTGCCGGCGCCATCTTGGGAACTGGGTAACAAAGAACCACAACCCTGGGACGGGGATAAACTGGGGTACAAGGGCATAGGAAGGGGGTTGAGGGAAGGATCCAGGGCAGTGTGGCCAGCACTGTCCTGGAAGGGGTAGAAAGGGGGTCGGGGGGTGTCCGGGAGACGGTAGCAACCCGGTGCGTCATTGCGCAAAACACCCACTGACGCACTCTCATTCAGGGAAGAGGGAACAGGTTCACGGGGAGAGGGACGAGGGGAAGGGGGTTTTAACTGGGGCCCGTTTCCCTTTTCCGAACCACCCTTGCCACCCACGGCTTTTATAATTAACTTAAATAACGGAAAAAATTTAGCAACAGAAAGATCTCCCTCTAATTGAATAACATTTAACTTTCTCCCCACTTTGTCCCCAAAGGAATCAACATAAACATAATTTAACCGAGTGTCGGGAAAATATTTGAAAATCTAGTGAACAATCTTTTTAGAAACCCCAAACTAAACTTAAAATTTGCCCCAACAAGGGAATCTCTAACTTGGATAAAAAACTCCCGCTCCGATGGGGTAAGCGATGGACAGCTAGTTTGATTCCCCATCCGCCTTTCAGCTGCCCTCCCAGCAAGAAAATGTAGAACTGAAACAAAAAGACCCAATATACTTCACACTCACTGTCTTTCTTCGCCCGCTGGCGGTGCTAAAGGGAAATTGCTGGGGGGCTGGCCGCCCAAGCCGATCGGCTGTCATCTGGTGTCATTGACAGGTCCCAGTCGGCGCCTCTCGGGTACCTTCTGCTAAAACGCAGAAGGGTCCCTTCAAGGAAGTGGCTCTCCCAAGGTCGCTTCTTGACCCAGTGGCCGAAGCCGACTGGACACGACTCACTGCAGGGTGACCGAAGTCAGCCCCACGATGGACACCACTTGACGCGGCCTGGCGGTGTCCTCCGAAGGCCACTAACCACCTCTGGTCAGCCACTGCAGGTCTTCGGGGTGCCGCGTCCTTCTGCGGTGAGTCGTCCTTAAAAGGACGCTCCTTGCCTCAGAGGCACAGGCACTCCCCAGTGATTCAGCTCAGTTGTGAAGCACGGTTCCTGGGGCAAGCGAGCTTGGAGGCCAGCAGTGCCCTCTGAGGGGGAGCAGGTGGAACTGCTCAGCCGGGCAGATCTTCTTCTTCCTCAGGCGGTGCAGAAAGGAGAGGCGAGAGTCAGATGGATTCTCCAGGGCCTTCTTCATTCTGGAACCGACGACCTCGGAAGAACCCCGAGGGCTCTAAATGCCCTGCTTATATAGGGACTAAAGGGGGCAGGGCCAGCCACTCGGGCCAATCAGAACAAGGATTGAGAACTTGGCCAATCAGGGGAAGGATCCAAAAGTGCACCAATCAGGGTGCAGGATGACAGGGAAATGTAACTTGGACCAATAGGGAAGAAGCAATTAACATAGGGGCAAGGAATCATGGGTTTTGCTCTGGGGAGGTCGCCCTAACAAAGTTGAACATGAACAAGGGAGACTCCCCAAAGGGGAACACTGTTGGCTCACAGCATACTTTCCCTCCAAGGGAGAGTGCTACTCTCCTGGAATGCCTCTTGGGCTCCCACAATTGGGTGAATATGCAATCAGAGAGGGTGGACTGCTTTCTAAAGGGGGAAGGAGAAAATATGCCAAGTAAATGGAATGATCTATTCTCAAGAAACTCAAGATGGGGATGGATAATAAAAGGAGGAGCAGGGATAACAGGACTATGGGTCCTGGGAATAAAAATAATAATTTGAGCCCTGACGAGTCCCAGGCTAACCCTAAAGTATATGGGTCTCTTGTATTGGATAACAAAAAGAGTAAAAACTTTCAGAATTATGAACATGAAGAAACAACAAAGAAAAAGAGCCGCTCAGGCTTTAGCAAGGTTTGAAATACAGTTAAAGGAAAAAGTTTGCTAATTGTAAGAAAAGAAACAATAGGGATGATGTGAACATGAATTAAACTGTTAATAAAAGAAAAGAAAAGAAATGGGGGAATTGTGAAAAATGTGAAATGATGAATTCATGTTCTTATGGTTAATGATAAATTGAAAACTATAAAAAACTCTATATATATGTGTGTTGTATGAAAGTATAAGTTTCAGGATACCTTGTAACATTTTGTTAAACCAAATTATGCAAAGGCAGGCACCAACCCAGAAGCTCACATTCAGAAATAGACAAAAGGTTTACTGGAAAACCGGCAGTCTCCTCAATCACCGGGAGGAGACTCGTCAAGATGAGGCGGCAGGGCCATCAACACCACTAGCCAACACCCTCACCAAGCATCAAGCATCATCATCCATATCTCGGACCATTAATCAGCCAGGAAATCTGCCAAAACCAGAAATTAACACCTTACCAGAGAGAGGGGACTCTTTTCAGCCTAGCCGGAGACACCCTTGGATTTGAATAGCTAGCTGGGACACAAAGGGAAATATGGGGAAATATTGCCAAGGGCAGAATAAAATGTATAAAAACCAAGCCCCAAACCGGGCAAATTTGTGAACCTAGGGGGAGACAGCAGACGGCCAGGTTCTGTGTCTCAAGGTTCACCCTTGGCATTTTCCCGGGAAAAGGACTGTCAAGTATCTCCACTGTTGTTGGGTTTACTGAAATTCTGTAATTCGATCTTTTGTTAATAAACCAAATTATTTTAATTGGAATATTGTATTAGCATTTATAACAAAATCTCTCTGAATTTGCAGATGATATAAGGTCTTTCCAGTTGTTAGAAATGAGACACTTGACATGGCCAATATATCAAGCAGCAATTCAATTTGATAATTAATTAATTAGCAAGGTAAAATATGAGCAAAGACAGCGCACTGGGTACAGTGGAAGTGAAGCCGAGCTCTGGTAAGACCGGGGGCTAGAGTAATGTGAGACCAGACCAATATGGTGTTCCAACACCTACTCCGGTTTATTCTGCGAGATGGCGGGTTATATACAGAGTGAGCCGTTTACAGTTAGCAGGTGCACCGTGATAGGCAGTGGACATACAGAAGTATGTAAACAATCCAGGGTTAAGGTAGCTACGGAGATTTAGTGCCATTACCTCTATGCTGCAAGTGTCCATACCTTAACACATTCCTAGTAGCAGATAAGTTTATCTGCTACTACGTATGCTGAACGTCTACGGCCTAGTAGGCCCAGGCCTGAGACCTAGTTCGGCCTAGTTTGGAATAGCTCAAATCATATCCATGAGCATATCATGCCCACGATACCTGAGAAACTCGGCCACAGTGGAAGGATTTTCCCTTCCGATGGCACATTAATTGCCGGACTTGCTGGTATTTTATTTGCTATATTCATACATATTTATAAGCTTTTCTCATCTGCTTCTATTTCCAGTTTTTAACGTCACTATTCAATACCTAACAATACTAAATCTATAATGGTGGTGTGAAATACAAAGTTATGTTTTGTGTCAGGGAAATGAAGAAAATCTGTGTAATTGTAGTTGTGGAACACAGCCATGGGACAGTTATAAAGATGAGTTCTAATAAACAGCTGAGGAAAGCATGGAAGGAAGTTTTTTAATAAATCTTTTGCTTGCAATTACCTATTATAAATCTCAAGCTATCCTGTAATAAGTTTCTTTTAATTATAACTTTAGAAGTTTGCTTTGTATTAAAGAATTTTAACTGTAGTTTTAGATTGTAGAAAGCCTTTTAGACAAAGGAAGGAAATAAAAAGGGGGCCCAGGCCTTTCACAGAAGGTGGGAAAACATCCAAGAGATGAAAGAAAGACTTCAGCTTGCTGATTTATGGTTCCTGAAAAAGAAAAACTGAACATGACTATCGAAGACTGATGGACCTGGAAAATAGAAACTGAACCCCCACATCTGGAAGCAGGACCCCACCATCTGGAAGACATATCCTGGATGCGCATCCTGGAATATTGAAATATCGAAATAGATCACAGTAGTCTATAGAATTATACAGGAAAAAATATGGATTTATGACTGCTGAGTATTGAATTGTGACGTTAAACCTAGAAATGGAAACTGCTGAGAAAGCTTGGGAATATGTATGAATATAGCAAATAAAATACCAGCAAGTCCAGCAATCGGTGTGCAGTCAGAAGGGAAAACCCCTTCCACCTTACCCCAGTGCGCTGTCTTTGCTCATACTTTACCAGGCTAATTAATTAATTAATTAATTAATTAATTGAATTGCTGCTTGATATATTGGCCGTGTCAAGCGTCTCATTTTTAACAGTGGTGTTTGGTACCTATTCAATTTCTGTAGTCTATTGTGATCTATTTCAGATTTCAATATTCCAGGATGTACATCCAGGATATGTATCCCAGGTGGTGGGGTCCAGCTTCCAGATGTGGGGTCCAGCTTCTATTTTCCAAGTCTGTCAGTCTTTGATAGTGATAACCAGTTTCCTTTTTTCAGGAACCATAAATCAACGAGCTGAAATCTTCTGTATCCAGGATGTTTTTCACCTGTCTGTGAGAAAACCTTTTTACATTCTAAAGTTACAATTTAAAGTTCTTTAATACAAAACAAGCTTCTAAAGTTATAATTCAAAGACTCTTATTACAGAATAGCTTGAGATTTATAATAGGTAATTGCAGGCAAACTGTGTTCAAAAACCTTCTTCCATGCTTTCCTCGGTTGTTTATTAGAACTCATCTTTATAACTGTCCCATGGCCATGTTCTACAATTACAATTACACAGATTCTTTTTATTTCCCTGACATGAAACGTAACTTTGTATTTCACACGATATTACGTCAAAAGTCTATAGACAGGACAGACTGAGAAACATCCGGAAAAGATTTGAAAATCCAGCAAAAAAGAAGCTTTAAATCCCCTTTAGAGAATGTGATGAATGTTAAAAACAAAAACAAAAAAAATCCAATCCAAACAGAATTGATATAGCAGCAAATAAATTTAATTGCATTAATCAAGTAAAAGCATACATTCAAATAAAATGTATTCCGTTCTTTATAAAAGTAATTTAGCAAGGAATGGGTCTGGTTCAATAAAACATAAGCAAAAGCCAGCTGGGGTATGGCGCAGGATTTAAGATGCTGCCACATGTACCATCAAAGCCTTTTTCCTCTATACTTTTATATTGTAGCCAACATTCCATCTCCTCCCATCTTCGATTGTCTCCTCACAATTTCGATTCTTGAAATCTCCTTTCTCATTGTGCATGTTCCAGTTGTTGTTTGAGGGTCTTGAGACTCTTTTGGGTTGGGTGGTCTTTTGATAAAGGCTTCACTCTTCTTCCTCACGTCCTTTTCTTAACCCCACAAGTTACACGTGTGCCAAGCTAGTGTTATATAACTAAACAATAAGTTCCAATAGATAAGGCAATAAATCTTAAAAATATCTGTATTTGTCTCAGTTTTCCTGGACTTATCTCAGAACTCTTTTAGTTTCAAGGATAAGCCTCTACTCCCTCAGACCAGAGGTTCCTGTCTTGGCCTGGCTACATCCTGATACTTAGTTTCTCGTGATATTTTGCCAAGGGGGGGGCGGGGGGGGGAAGGGGGCTTCTAACACTGTACGTTTATTACAGCAGTTAGTTTTATTAACTCTGCTAATATTGATTATATATAAAGTTACAATTTAGCATGAACCATACCCATTTATCACAAGAAACAAACATAATTTTTAACAAGGGCATTATATACATGGGAATAGACCACCTTCAATGGATAGTTTCCCACTCATTGAGCCCTCTCCCTCTCACAAGATTTAAAACATGAGAAAAAAAAATAAAAGGCGACCTTCACCACTGTATACTCACAGCACCAGTGGATCAAAAGAAAGACACTTAAGGGAGTTTAGCTGAATTGACCAGTCCTCACATCCAGAAGGTTGTTAGTCAGCCACAGAGAAACTCTCTCAAAAACTGGGGTTTGTCTCTTGGGTAGCTGTTACCTAAAAGCAACTTAAAATCCAGTCCTGAGGATGCAGAAGATGCTGCCAAAGGAGCTACCAAGGCACTCCTAGGTTCAGGCCACCTCATTTTGCAGCATTTGTAGCAGTGTGCTTTTTAGATGGAACTGCTGCCTAGATCCCAATAAGCATCTGTTGCCATGAGGTTTTCCTGGTTTGCCGAGCGCTCATATTGAAAGAGAAATGTGCAGCTTCTCGTGCTCGTTAATGTAAACACAGGACCATGTTTCTGTAAACATTGCCCTTGTTATGAATTCCTTCTCAAGAAGGGGAGGTTGAATGACAGCCTCCTTGGCCAATGTGGTAGGGAGGTGGGAATTCCATCCTCCAATCCATGGGCATCATAGGAAAGGTATAAAAGTAGTTTTGAAAATAAACCTCGGGGCTTCCTGCTTCCTGCCCTGCTCTGCTCTGAACCAAGAACTGTGTCTCGAGTCTCACTCTTACTGGTCAGGCCCCGCGGTGATAAGCATCTCCTCTGGAAAAGCCACTGGGGAATCCAGGCAAGGCAGCCAAGCTTGCACAGCACACACACCATTGCTAGGCTCAGCAAAGAGAGGCAAGAATGGCCTTTGTATGAATCAGTTCCAACAGTGGTATACTCTCAATACTGAAAGAAGATCATGAACAAAGAACTGGCACATTGGCTTCTGCCTAATGAAATGCTGTATGAATGAAGATTTCTCCCACATGCAAGCTGCCATATGTTTGAAGCCTGGCTGCACTTGGAGTGCCAAACGTGTCCTACAAACTGACATCAGGAACATGGGGAGTTCAGTTTCGGATCCCCACAAAATGGGTAACTGTTTGTGTCCAACACCCTCTTGCTGGCAGCTGCCTGACAGATTAGCTTCTGCCTTCTCAAATACTGTACGGATGAATGTTTCTCCCAGATGCAAACTTCCACATGTTGGAGGCCTGGCTGTGCTTGGAGTGCCAAACGCCTCCTATAAACTGACATCAGGAACATGAAGAGGTGAGTTTTGTTTCCCATGGAAAAGGGCCACCGTTCATGTCCACCATCTCTGCCTGGCACA
The DNA here is from genome assembly GCF_021018805.1 of Prinia subflava. Taxonomy (NCBI): domain Eukaryota; kingdom Metazoa; phylum Chordata; class Aves; order Passeriformes; family Cisticolidae; genus Prinia; species Prinia subflava. Next base: position 7,039,527 of record NC_086269.1, read on the forward strand.
TTGGCTACTGCCTGCTGAAGTGCTATACGGATGAAGTTTTCTCTCAGCTGCAAGCTACCACATGTTGGAAGCCTGTCTGCACTTGGCACTTGGAGTGCCAAACGTCTCCTGCAAATTGACATCAGGAACATGGGGAGTTGACTTTAGTTTCCCATGGATAAGGGCCACCGTTCGTGTCCACCACCTTCTGCCTGACATATTGAATTTGGCATGCAGAAATTCTATACGGATGAAGATTTCTCCCAGATGCAAGCTGCCACATGGTGGAGGCCAGGCTGCGCTTGGAGTGCCAAATGTGTCCTAAAAACTGACATCAGGAACAAGTGGATGGGATTTCAGTTTCCCATGGAAAAGTGCCACTGTTTATGTCCACCACCCTCTGCCAGGTACATTGGCTTCTGCTAGCTGAAATTCTGTACAGATGAAGATTTCTCCCAGATGCAAGCTTCCATTCGTTGGAAGCCTGGCTGTGCTTGCAGTGCCAAACGTGTCCTACAAATTGGCTTCTGGAACACGGGGAGGTTGGTGTAGTTTCCTCACAAAATGGGTCACCGTTTGTGTCTGCCTGCCTCTGCCTGGCTATCTTGGTTTGAAAGGCAGGTATCTTCTAGGAAGGGGACAGGACCTCCCTAGAGATGGAGAACTCAAATCCCCTCTCTCCAAATTATTCTAATTTAGAAAATTAAAGGGGCTTCCAGGCAGAAGTATGGGGATAGGAATAACAGTTCTTTATTAATATATATGACGAAACAAACAAACAAAAAACAACTATGGCATTAATAATAAACAGAACCATGAACCTTGAAGGCTTTCTTTCACAAAAGCCCAGGGCAGTTTGATCTCGGTGCCCCTGCAGGACTCCAAGAGGCCAAGCTGGAAAGGTGGAAAGTCCCGGGCTGATGGATGAGATGAGGAGCTCTGCGCTGGTAGCTGGAGCAACAGGGGTGTCCCGGCAGGGCTGGGCAGTGCAGGGCTACAGAGTAGCAGGAAAACCTCAAAGCTCCGAAGAAGCAGCAGCGGTGGGGGGAGGGCTGGACAAAGCGAGCTCAGGATTCCCGGGTACATGAGCAGATGACGGTAGATTTCCCAGGACAAGGCAGAGTGATGGCTGTGAACTCTTCCTGCAGCGAGGGGCAGCTTGACTGTCCTCCTCAATGCCGAGAGCAAGAGTGAGCAAATGCCCCCTCTAGCTCTGTCTTTTACCTTTCCCAAGGCTGGCGTATCTCTCCCCTCTGAGGGAAATGCCCGGACACTCCAAACAATAGGTGTAGCTTTCTGCTGCCATCTGCTTTGACTACTCCCTTTGTTTCTGGTTAAATACTGTTGTTAAAGATTCTTAGCAACTTATGGGAAAAAATTCTGTAAGTGAAAAAGACGCAAATCTAACCCCCAACACTGGCACATTGGCTTCTGCCTTCTGAAAAGCTGTACTAAACAAAATTTTTCCCAGATGCAGGCTTCGATACATTGGAAACCTGGCTGTGCTTGGAGTGCCAAACATCTCCTAAAAACTGACATCTGGAACATGGGGAGGTGACTTTAGTTTCCTCACAAAAAGGGAAACAGTTTTTGTCCACGAGCCTCTTGCTGGCAGCTGCCTGACAGATTGGCTTTTGCCTGCTGAAATGCTGTACTGATGAAGATTTCTCACAGCTGCAAGCTGCCACATGTTGGAAGCCTAGCTGTGCTTGGAGTGCACAATGACTCCTAAAAACTGACATCAGGAAAATGGGGAGATGACTTCAGTGTCCCCACAAAAAGGGTAACTGATTGTGTCCACCACCCTCCTACTGGTAAATTGGCTTCTCCCTGCTGAAATGCTGTACAGATCAAGATTTTTCTAACATGCAAGCCACCATATGTTTGAAGCCTACCTGCATTTGGAGTGCCAAACGTCTCCTAAAACTGAGAAAAGGAATTTGGGGAGTTGTCTTTAATTTCCCCACAAAAAGGGCAACCGTTTGTGTCCGCCAGCCTTCCTGGCACATTGGCTTCTGCCTTCTGAAATGCCGTACTGATAAAGATTTCTCCCAGATGCAAGCTGCCACATGCTGGAGGCCTGGCTACGCTTGGAGTACAAAATGTCTCCTACAAACTGACATCCAGAACATGGGGAGTTGACTTTAGTTTCCCATGGAAAAGGGCCACCGTTCGTGTCCACCACCTTCTGCCTGGCATATTGACTTTGGCATGCTGAAGTTCTGTACAAGATCAAGATTTCTCCTAGATGCAATCTGCCACATGGTGGAGGCCTGGCTGCGCTTGGAGTGCCAAATGTCTTCTACCAACTGACATCAGGAACATGGGGAGGTGACTTTAGTTTCCCCACAAAAAGGGCAACCATTTGTGTCCGCCAGCCTCTGCCTGGCACATTGGCTTCTGCCTTCTGAAATGCCGTACTGATCACGATTTCTCCCAGACGCAAGCTTGCATACCTTGGAAGCCTGGCTGTGCTTGGAGTGCCAAGCGTCTCCTAAAAACTGACATCTGGAACATGGGGAGGTGACTTTAGTTTTCCCACAAAAATGGGAATCGTTTTTGTCCACCAGAGTCTTGCTGTAGCTGCCTGACATATTGGCTTCTGCCTTCTCAAATGCCGTATGGATGAAGTTTCCTCCCAGCTGCAAGGTGCCAGATGTTGGAAGGCTGGCTGAGCTTGGAGTGCCAAACGTGTCCTACAAACTGACATTAGGAAAATGGGGAGGTGACTTTAGTTTCCCGTGGAAAAGGGCCACCATTTGTATTCAACACCTTCTGCTTGGCATATTAGCTTCGGCATGCTGAAATTCTGTACGGATGAAGATTTCTCTAATATGCAAGCTTCCACATGGTGGAAGTCTGGCTGTGCTTGCAGTGCACAATGACTCCTAAAAACTGACATCAGGAACATGGGGACGTGAGTTTAGTTTCCCCCAAAAAAGGGTAATCGTTTGCGTTCACCACCCTCGGCCTGGCACATTGGCTTCTCCCTGCTGAAATGCTATACGGAAGATGATTTCTCCCAAATGCAAGCTGCCACATGGTGGAAGCCTGGCTGTGCTTGGAGTGCCAAATGTCTCCTACAAACTGATATCAGGAACATGAGGAGCTCAGTTTAGTTTCCAATGGAAAAGTGCCACATTTCGTGTACATCATTCTCTGCCTGGGAAATTTGCTTCTGCCTGCTGAAATTCGGTACGAATGAAGATTTCACACACATGCAAGCTGCCACATGGTGGAAGCTGGGCTTGGAGTGCCAAACGTCTTTTGCAAACTGACATCAGGAACATGGGTAGGTGAGTTTAGTTTTCCATGGAAAAGGGCCATTTTTTTGTCCACCAACCTCATGCTGCAAGCTGCCTGACACATTGTCTTCTTCCGGCTGAAATACCGTACGGATCAAGATTTCTCCCAGTTTCAAGATGCCACATTGTGGAACCCTGGCTGTGGTTGCAGTGTCTTCCTTTGTGGTGTCATAAAGGCAGGAAGGCTGGGCCTGCCACCACTGGGGTGTCACAGAGAAGGGGAACGCTGGGGCTGTCAGCATTGGGTTGTCACAAAGGGAGCTAAGCTGGGGCTGCCAAGGCTCTAGTGTTACAGAGAGGAGAACGCTGGGGCTGCCACCACTCTAGTGTCATAAAGGGAGGAATGCCAGGGCTTCCAGTGCTGTAGTGTGACAGGGCCTAGCCCTTTGTAGGGGCCCTCCATCTGCCTGCCATGGGGCCTTTTCCAGTTGGGTCAGAAAAATGCTCTTTTCTCCCTGAGAAAAGGCTGTCCTCCAACTCCTTTTGCTGCACATGTGCCTCAGGAATGCTGATTGCTTGCATTCTCAGGTGCTGTGTGTGTGCAGGTGAAAGTCCTGAGGGTGGGAGCAGCTTTGCTAGGGGCAGAGTGGTTTGTTTCTTGGAGGGCTTTGGTGTTTCATTTCGTGAATTTTCCCCGTCAGCTCTGGGCAGAGCTCTGTTACTGGATGTGACACTTGGGTGTGGCAGAGTGGAGCTGGCCAAGGGGACCTTGTGGGAGCAGAGTGCTGAGGAATCCAGATGAGTCCAGGGTGAAGCCCGTCAGGTAAGGCTTAGTTTTGTTGACTGGACACAGCTGTGGAGGCTTTCCTTGGTGCATCTCCATGGAGGGAATATTAGGGCTGCCACCACTGTGGTGTCACAAAGGGAGACAAGCTGGGGCTGCATCCACTGTAAGGTCACACAAGCAGGAAAGCTGGGGCTGCGACCACTGTGGTGTCACAAAGGGAGCAGAAATGGGGCTGCCATATCTGTCATGTCACATAGAGAAGGATGCTGGAGCTCCCTGCATTATGGTAAAGAAGAGAAAGAGAACACCGGGGCTGTCAGCATTGTGATGTTTCAAAGGGAGCAAAGCAGGGGATATCACCACTGTAATTTCAGAAAGGGACCAAAGCTGGGGCTGCCACCTCTGTGATGTCACAAAGGGAACAAAGGTGGGGCTGCCACCTCTGTGGTGTCACAAAAGGGCAGAAAGCTGGGGCTTCTACCACTGTGGTGTAACAAACAGAGCAAAATTGGGGCTGCCACCACTCTGATGTCCCAAAATATGAAAAGCTGGGGCTGCAACAACTGTGGTGTCACAAAGGGAGCAAAGCCACAAATGGGAGCAAAGCTGGGGCTGCCAGCTCTGTGGTGTCACAAGGAGAGCAAAGCTGGGGCTGCCACCTCTGTAGTGTCACAAGGGGGGCAAATCTGGAGCTGCCACCTCTGTGGTGTCACAAGGGGAGCAAAGCTGGCACGGCCACCTGTGTCGTTTAAATAAGGGAGGAAAGCTAGGGCTGCCACCTGTGTGGTGTCACAAAGGGAGTAAAGCTGCGGATGCCACCTCTGTGGGTCCCAAAGGGAACAGAGCTGGGGCTGCCACCGCTGTGGTGTCCCGAAGGGAGTAATGCTGGGGCTTCCATCTCTGTGGTATCACAATGGGAGAAAAGCTGGCGTGGCCACCTCTGTGGGGTCCCAAAGGGAGCAGAGCTGGGGCTGCAACCTGACTGGTGTCACAAAGGGAGCAAATCTGGGGCAGCCACCTCTGTGGTTTAAACAAGAGAGCATGGCTGGGGCTGCCACCTCTGCGGTGTAACAATGAAAGCAAATCTGGTTCTGCCACCTTTCTGGTGTCACAAAGGGAGGAAACCAGGGGCTGCAACCCCTCTGGTGTTACAAAGGAAGCAAAGCTGGGGCTTCCAACTCTCTGGTGGCACAGAGGGAGCAAAGATGGGGCTGCTACCTCTGTGGTATAACAAAGGGATTAAGCCTGAGGCTGACACCCTGTGGTGTCACAGAGGGAGCACAGCTGGGGCTGCCACCACTTTGGTTTCACAAAGGGAGGAATACTGGGGCTGCCAGTGCTATAATGTCACAGAGCCTAGCCCTTTGTAAGGGCCGTCCCGCTGCCTGCCAAGGGGCCTTTTTCACTTGGCTGAGACAAGTGCTCTTTTCTCCCTGACAAAAGGCTGTCCTCAAGCTCCTTTAGCTGCACATGTTTTGCAGGAAAGCTGATTGTTTGCAGTCTCGGGTGCTGTGTGTGTGCAGGTGAAAGTCCTGAGGGTGGGAGCAGCTCTGCAGGGTGCCGAGTGATTTCTTTCTTGGTGGGCTTTGGTGTTTCATTTCCTGAAATTTCCCCGTCAGCTCTGGGCAGAGCTCTGTTACTGCATGTGACATTTGGGTGTGGCAGAGTGGAGCTGGCCAAGGGGACTCTATGGGAGCAGAGTGCAGAGGAATCCAGATGAGCCCAGGGTGAAGCCCGTCAGGTAAGGCTCAGTTGTGTTGAGTGCACACAGCTCTGGACACTTCCCTTGGGGCATCTCCTTGGAGGGAATATTGGGGTTGCCACCTGTCTGGTTTCACAAAGGGAGCAAATCTGGGGCTGCCACCTGTCTGGTTTCACAAAGGGAGCAAAGCTAGGGATGCCACCTCTGTGGGTCCCAAAGGGAACAGAGCTGGGGCTGCCACCGCTGTGGTGTCAAGAGGAAGGAATGATGAGGCTGCTACGTCTGTGGTGTCAAAGGGGGAGCAAAGCTGGGGCTGCCACGTGTCTGGATTCACAGAGGTATTAAGCTTGGGGCTTCCACCTCTGTGGCGTCACAGGAGGAGCAAAGATGGGGCTGCCACCTCTGTGGTGTCACAAGGGGAGCAAAGCTGGCACAGCCACCCGTGTCATTTAAATAAGGGAGGAAAGCTAGGGCTGCCACCTCTCTGGTGTAACAAAGGGAGCAAAGCTGGAGCTTCCATTTTTGCAGTGTCAGAATGGGGGAAAAGCTGGGGCTGCCACCTCTGTGGTGTCACAAAGGGAGGAATACTGGGGCTGCCAGTGCTGTAGTGTCACAGGGCCTAGCCCTTTGTAAGGGCCATCCCTCTGCCTGCCAAGGGGCCTTTTTCACTCGGCTGAGACAAGTGCTCTTTTCTCCCTGAGAAAAGGCTGTCCTCAAGCTCCTGTAGCTGCACATGTTTTGCAGGAAAGCTGATTGCTTGCATTCTCAGGTGCTGTGTGTGTGCAGGTGAAAGTCTTGAGGGTGGGAGCAGCTCTGCTGGGGTCAGAGTGGTTTGTTTCTTGGAGGGCTTTGGTGTTTCATTTCGTGAATTTTCCCCGTCAGCTCTGGGCACAGCTCTGTTACTGGATGTGACACTATGGTGTGGCAGAGGGGAGCTGGCCAGGGGGACCTTGTCAGAGCAGAGTGCAGAGGAATCCAGATGAGCCCACGGTGAAGCCCGTCAGGTAAGGCTCAGTTGTGTTGAGTGCACACAGCTCTGGATGCTTTCCTTGGGGCATCTCCTTGGAGGGAATATTGGGGCTGCCACCTCTGCGGTGTAAAAAAATACCTAAGCCTGGAGCTTCAACCTCTATGGTATCACAAAGGGACCAGTTCTGCAGCTGCAACCTCTTTGGTGTCACAGAAGGAGGAAAGCCAGGGCTTCCACCTCTATGGTATCACAGAGGGAGTACAGCTGGGGCTGCCTCCTCTGTGGTGTCACAAACAGAGCAAAGCTGAGGCTGCCACCTCCGTGGTGTAACAAAGGGAGGAATCCAGGGGGGTGTCACCCCTGTTGTGTCACAAATTGAGCAAAGCTTTGGCTGCCACCTCTGTGGTGTCACAAACAGATTAAAGCTGGGGGTGCAACCTCTGTGGTGTCACAAAGGGAGCAAAGCTGGGGCTGCCACCTCTGTGGTGTCACAAAGGCAACAAAGCTGGGGCTGCCACCTCTATGGTGTCACAAAGGCAGCAAAGCTGAGGCTGTAACCTCTGTGGTGTCACAGAGAGAGCAGAGCTGATGCTGCCACCTCTGTGATGTTCAAAAAGGGAGGAAACCAGTGTCTGCCACCCCTGTGGTGTCATAACGGGAGCAAAGCTGCCATGGCAACCTCTGTGGTGTCACAAAAAGAGCAAACCTGGGGCTGCCCCTCTGAGATTTAAAGAAGGGAGCAAAGCTGGGTCTTCTACCTCTGTGGTGTCACAAAGGCAGCAAAGCTGAGACTGCCACCTCTGTGGTGTCACAAAGGCAGCAAAGCTGGGGCTGCCACCTCTGTGGTGTCACAAAGGGTGAAAATCTGGGGCTACAACCTCTGTGGTGTGAGATAGGGAGCAAAGGTGGTGACGCCACCTCTGTGGTATCACAAAGGGAGTAGTGCTGGCATGGCCACCTCCGGGTTTGTCACAAGAAGCGCAAAGCTGGGGCTGCCATGTCTGAGGTTTAAATAAAGTAGCTAACCTGGGGCTGCCACATCTGTGGAGTCAGAGGGGGAACAAACCTGTGGCTGCCACCTCTGTGTTGTCTCAAAGGGATCAAATCTGGGGCTGACGAATTTTTGAGCTCACGAAGGGATCAAAGCTGAGGCTGCCACGACTGTGGTGTCACAAAGGGTGAAAATCTGGGGCTACAAACTCTGTGGTGTCAGAAAGAGAGCAAAGGTGGCGATGCCACCTCTGTGGTGTCACAAAGGGAGTAATGCTGGCATGGCCACCTCTGGGTTTGTCACAAGAAGCGGAAAGCTGGAGCTGCCATGTCTGAGGTTTAAATAAGGTAACTAAGCTGGGGCTGCTTCCTTTGTGGAATCGGAGAGGGAACAAACCTGGGGCTGCCACCTCTGTGGTGTGACAAAGGCATAAAAGCTGGGGCTGCCGAATTTTTGAGCTCACAAAGAGAGCAAAGCATGGGCTGCCACCTCTGTGGTGTCACAGAGGGAACAAAGCTGGGGCTGCCACCCCTGTGGTGTCACAAAGGGAGGAAAGCTGTTATGGTATCCTCTGTGGTGTCACAAAAAGAGCAAAGCTGGGGCTGCCACGTCTGAGGTTTAAATAAGGGAGCAAAGCTGGGGATGCCACCTCTGTGGTGTCACAAAAGGAGCAAAGCTGGGGTTGCCTCCTCTGTGGTGTCAGAAAGGGAGCAAAGTTGGTGCTGCAACCTCAGTCGTGTCAGAAAGGGAGCAAAGTTGGTGCTGCAACCTCTGTGGTGTCACAAAGGCAGCAAAGCTTATGCTGTAACTTCTGTGGTGTCACAAAGAGACTAAAGGTGGGGCTGCCATCACTCTTGTGTCACAAAGGTATCAAAGATGTGGCTCCTATCACTGTGGTGTCATAAAGGGAGCAAAGCTGAGGCTTCCACTGTGGAGAGTCTATCTGACGCATGGCTGTACAGCAAAGGCCATGATATTGCTAAGCTAATTAAGACTTAACTGTGTGTACGTGCTGGACGTGAAGGAGCAGCAGGGTGGACGTGAAGAAGTAGCAGAGACATAAGCATAAAATTATGCCAGAATAGGGAAAAATTGTAGCTACAGTGTAAATCGCACGGCCAATTGAACAAAGAATATGTGTCAAGATGTTGTAAACCAATCATGAGCTGTAATTTTGCAATATGCATAAGCTAATTAACAATACTATATAAGTGCAAATAGATCCAAATAAAGCTGAGACTTGCTGACCATTACAGAATGAGGCTTGTTTTCCTTTGCTTTTCCCACAAATGGTGACCTCGCAATGTGATAGCACGGCGATACCACGATTGGAAAGCAAAGTAGGGGTTCGGGTCCTGCAAGCAGAGGGACGGCTGAAGAGCAACAAAACGTGAGAGTGCTCCGTGCCCTAGGAGCTACAAACCGTGAGAGTGCTCCGTGCCCTGAGCGACCACGTAGGTGGGCTTGGCCGATACGTGCTGCCGAGACCTGGAGAGGCTGCAACAGCGCTGACGTGAGTATGGACAGGCAAGCGGCATATGATTTATTTACAGCGCTTTTGAAAAAGCACGAAATAAAAGAAATAGATTTAGAATAAAGAGTTGCCTGAGCTTTTAAAGTACGGCTTCTCTCAAGGATTTTTTATTAACCCTCACACTGTTCATGAGCTGGTAGAATGGAGGAGGTTTGGGGATAAATTATGGGAGTTAACTTTAGGCGATGATAAGACAGCAAAGAAAATGAGTAAGCTATGGAGAGTAGTACATAATGAGTTGTTGTTATATCAGGCAGAAAAGAAGGCAGCAAGGGAGATAGTGACAGCTCAGGAAAAGAATAAGGATTACAATCCTGACTGGGGCACTAGTACTCCCAACCCTCTCGTATTTACCACCATACATGTACTTGCCTCAGCACCTCCTTTACCGATAGAAGAATCTGATTGGGGAGCTAACAACAGAGGGGAGCCTCCATGCAGCCCTGGGAATGCCACCTCTGTATTACCTCAGCTGGCTGCATTCCCAGACAGCCAGGAGCCTATCCCTGGGGCAGAATCTGACCTTGCGGGGGCCATGGCTAGGGAACGCCGCGAGGTATGGGCGGCTCTGGCTCGGCAGGGAGCTGAGCAGGGTGATAACGATATGATGGAGGCTGCCTCTGGCTGTTTAGCTTTTCCAGTTACTTTTTCACCAAATCCAGCGGGAGGTTTGCAGGCAGCAGTTACAGTTTTAGATTGGAAAATATTAGCGCAGTTGCGCTCTACGGTAGGGCAATATGGGGTTACTAGTGAACCTGTAAAACAGATGCTGGAATATCTTTTCAATGCTCATGTTTTGTTGCCAGCAGACATAAAAGGGATAGCTAGACTTATTTTCACACAACATCAGCATCTGTTGTTTAATGCACATTGGCAAGTGGAGGCACAAGCCTCGGTGGCTCTACAGAGGGGACAAGGTGATCCGTTACAAAGTATAACATTGGATGAGTTGTTAGGACTGGGAAACTATCAAACTACGGAGGCTCAAGCACTTCTGGGACCACACAAGTGTCGGGAAGCTATGACGGTAGCTAGAAGGGCTATTGCAAGGGTTAAAGCTCCGGAGGGAGTACCCATATATATGGGAATAAAGCAGGGTCATGAGGAAACTCTGGGATCTTTTGTAGACAAGGTTGCAGAAGCCATAGATAGAGTGGGTGTTCAGGATTACATGAAAGGGGCATTGTTAAAACAATGTGTCCTTCAAAATAGCAACTCACACACTAGGTCTATGATAGACCACTATGGCAGGGGACTGGACAATAGCTGACTTGTTAGAAAAAGCAGCAACTGTGCCATCAGGGACTCAGGCATTTTTAGTGGATGCTATAAAGCAATTAGGGATAGGATTACAAGAGCAGGCAAAAGCTTCACAGATGCAGGTGATGGCAGATCTTGCTCCTCTCCAAGCGGCAACGGCTAGCGCTGGTCCTCGCTCCTCCCCCTCTGCTGCTCGCATGAAATGCTTTAGTTGCGGCAATAGCGGACATGCCCGGAGAGAGTGTAATGCTGCAGGAGTCTGGTGTGCAAAGTGCCGCACTGACACGCATAACACCAGTGCCTGTCGGCAGAGATCGGGAAACTTCAGGAGCCGTGAACGGCTGCCGCGCTGGGACAGAAATAGCAGCTGCAATGCCAACAGTGCCAACCAACAACTACAACCAGCCACCAGCGGGAGCCTCGGCATGGACGTGGCAGCCTCAGTAGACGTCACCATTATGACCACGCACCCTCACAAGATCCCCACTGGATTTATAGGACCTATTCTAATTAATGGACAACCAGTAGGTGGACTTTTGCTGGGACGTTCTTCTACGACCATGTTGGGATTGTTTGTTTTACCTGGTGTCATTGATGCGGATTATTGTGGGGAAATCATGATTATGGCTTATACTCAATACCCTCCCCTGCAAATAAAAAAGGGACAGAGACTGGCACAATTGATACCTCTTCCTCAACTGACTAAACATATTTCTCCTATGCGATATGAAGCAAGAAATCAAGGGGCTTTTGGCTCCACAGGAGGACTAACATTATTGACTATAGATCTTTCTACGCGACCTCGGAAGGCAGTCGAGTTCCATCTCAATGTACAGGACCTGAGTGGATTCCAGCTCGGTGGATGAAGCCGGCATTAAAACCCCAAAACGGAGGACATCAGGAATCCTCAATTACGCCTGGATGGTCTGGTTCGCCCTTATCGGAAGTTTCTACAGACAGTAATTGAACCTTCTATCTGTTATATATATACAGTGGACCATTTTGCATATTTGATAGCTTGTTTAGCAAATTACCAATTAGGAGGCAATAGGTTTTCCTGTTGTTCTTGTTGTTTGGATCAAAAGCATGGTGCTTGGATTTTAATTTGCTGTGGAGGATGTAAACAACAAAAGTGAGTATATCAGAAAGAACTGCAGGGTGATCCATGGTGTATTGCGTGTAAAGGAGCTTGGAGGAGTGAAAACCCTCGTCAAGCACTTGAGAGTGTAACTTGGTTACCTTATCATCAAGCACTAACATTATTTGAGAGTGTAGAACAACAGCGCCTTGCTTTTGCTCGCTGGCAGTTGCAACATTTAGTGAAGAGAGTAGCGGCTATAGCCAGCACACATATAATTCAAAAAAGGTGTGATACAAACTGTTATATTCCTCGCTTGTGGGCCGTTGCACCACAAGACTGGGAACGTCTCAATAGGAGATTTAGAAAACTTAGATGTGAAAGCAAAAGCAAGAAGGGTAAGAAGCGAACATGAAGGTCTTACACCTATTGATCTTTTATTCTTGTGTAACAAATGCTTGGTGGGTTCCCTCACAGACAAAAACAAACATTTGGGTCACTATGGCTAACCTAACTAATCAGAATACAATATGTCTTTCTCTTTCATCTCAGGGAAACCCCTTTTCTACATGTTTGGTAGGATTACCTGTTGATAACTGGCCTTGTCCCTCCTTTGTCCCTCCTTGTAAAAGGAATAATTCTCGGTCAGCAGTGGATACTTGGGATATGTGGGTGCCTTATCTACCTTCAGCACCTTTAGAGCCACAAGAGATCGAGTTGTTAGGATCAGTTCAGGCTGATGGATGTGTTGTCTTTAACTTTACCAGTAAAACTTTATGTTCCGGGAATAATCATGCCACAATAGTTAACTCTTCCCTAGCAGTTTATCGAAATTCTACATTTTGGTGCAACTATACTTCTCCTAAAGTTTCTCTATCTACCTTAGCACCACGTCAGTTACTATCTGGAATGTTTTTTATTTGTGGCGACAGAGCCTGGGCAGGTATTCCTTCTAGGATGAAAGGTGGTCCATGTACATTAGGACGACTATCGTTGCTTACCCCGAACACATCTATGATCTTAAGTCGAACACGTGCTCGAAAGCGAACAAAAAGGATGGCCCATCAGTTTACATCGGAGTGTAAATCAAACATGGAATTTTGGTCCCCAGATAAAATAATTGCTGCATCCATTTTTGCCCCAGGAGTAGCATTAGCTCAGAGTTTGACTACTCTCAATAAATTAGGGTGCTGGCTGGCAAAACAAACCAATGCCACTTCACTTGCTTTAAGCAATTTGCTAGTAGATGTGGATTCAGTCAGGCACGCGACTATTCAAAATCGGGCTGTGATTGATTTCTTGCTTTTAGCACAGGGTTACGGCTGTGAGGAATTTGAAGGAATGTGCTGTATGAATTTGTCTGATCATTCTCAATCCATTCATGCTCAAATCTCAAACCTACAGAAATTGACAGGACAATTAAAACTGCAACAGGGATGGGGCCTAGACGGATGGCTTGCTTCTCTGGGCCTAGGTCCTTGGCTGACCTCAATGCTAAAAATAGTTATCACAGTAAGCATAGTGATTCTCTTGTTAATTATTTATTTGCCTTGTATCTGTATCTGCTTACAAAATTTGATGCACCAAGTCATTCAAAAATGTTTAATCAGCAACTCCTTGTTCAATCTAAAGAAAACGGGGGAAGTGTGGAGAGTCTATCTGACTCATGGCTGTACAGCAAAGGCCATGATATTGCTAAGCTAGTTAAGACTTAACTGTGTGTACGTGCTAGACGTGAAGGAGCAGCAGGGTGGACGTGAAGAAGTAGCAGAGACATAAGCATAAAATTATGCCAGAATAGGGAAAAATTGTAGCTACAGTGTAAATCGCAAGGCCAATTGAACAAAGAATATGCGTCAAGATGTTGTAAACCAATCATGAGCTGTAATTTTGCAATATGCATAAGCTAATTAACAATACTATATAAGTGCAAATAGATCCAAATAAAGCTGAGACTTGCTGACCATTACAGAATGAGGCTTGTCTTCCTTTGCTTTCCCGCATTCTACCTCTGTGATGTCACAAGGGGAATCAAAGCTGGGGCTGCAACCTGTGTGGTGTGACGAAGGGAATCAAAGCTCAGGCTGAAACCTCTGTGATGTCACAAAGGGAGCAAACCTGGGGCTGCCACCCCTGTGCTGTCAAAATGGCAGAAAAGCTTGGGGCTCCCTCTTCTGTGGTGTGAGAATGGGAGCAAAGCTGGCGCTGCAACCTCTATGGTTTCACAGAGGGAACAAAGCTTGGGTTGCCACCTCTGTGGTATTAAAAAAGGGAGGAAACCAGGGTCTGCCACCTCTATGGTGTCACAAAGGGAGCAAAGCTGTCATGGCAATCTCTGTGGTGTCACAAAAAGAGCAAAGCTGGGGCTGCCACTTCTGAGGTTTAAATAAGGGAGCAAACTGGGGCTGCCACCTCTCTGGAGTCACAGAGGGAAAAAAACTGGGGCTTCGACATCTGTCGTGCCACAATGGGATCAAAGCTGAGGCTGCCGAATTTTTGAGCTCACAAAGGGATCAAAGCTGGGGCTGCCACCTCTGTGGTGTGACAAAGGGAGCAGTGCTGGGGCTGCCACCCCTGTGGTGTCGCAAAGGGAGCAAAGCTTCACCTGCCACTTCTGTGGCGTCACAAAGGGATCAAATCTGGAGTTGATTCATCTGTGGTGTCATACAAGGAACAATGCTGGTGCTGGCACCTCCAGGGTGTAAATATTAGAGCCTATCTGGGACTGCCACCTCTGTTGCGACACAACGGGAGCAAAGCTTGGGCTGCCACCTCTGTGGTGTCACAAAGGGAGCAAAGCTCTTTTTGCCACATCTGTGGTGTCACAAGGGGATGAAAGCCATGGCTGCCACCTCTGTGGTTTCACGAAGGCAGCAAAGCTGGGGCTGCCACCTCTGTGATGTCAAAGAGGCAGCAAAATTGAGGCTGACACCTCTGCAAAGTCACAATGGGATCAAAGCTGAGGCTGCCTCCTCTGGGGTTTAAATAAGGGAGCAAAGCTGGTGATGCCGCCTCTGTGAGGTCCTAAAGGGAGCAAATGAGGCAATGCCACCTCTGTGGTGTCACAAAGGCAGAAAAGCTGCCATGGCCACCTCTGTGGTGTCACAAAAAGCAAAGCTGGAGCTTCCACCTCTGAGATTTAAATATGGGAGCAGAGCCGGGGCTGCCACCTCTGTGGAGTCACAGTGGGAGCAAAGCTGGCATGGCAACCTCTGTAGTGTCGCAAAAAGAGCAAAGCTGGGGCTGCCACCTCTGTGGAGTCACAGAGGCAACAAACCTGGGGCTTCGACCTCAGTCGTGTCACAAAGGGATCAAAGCTGGGGCTGCTGAATTTTTGAGCTCACAAAGGGAACAAACCTGGGGCTGCCACCTCTGCGGTGTCACAAAGGGATCAAAGCTGGGGCTGCCGAATTTTTGAGCTCATGAAGGGATCAAAGCTGAGGCTGCCACATCTGTGGGGTCAAAAAAGGGAGGAAACAGGGTCTGCCACCCCTGTGGTGTCAGAAAGGGAGCAAAGCTGGGGATGCCACCTCTGTGGTATAACAAAGGGAGCAGTGCTGGGGCTGCCACCCCTGTGGCATCACAAAGGGAGCAATGCTGGGGCTGCCACCACTATGATGTCACAAAGGGAGAAGTTTGGGGCTACCAGTGCTGTTGTGTCACAGGGTCTAGCCCTTTGTAAGGGCCGTCCCGCTTCCTGCCAAGGGGATTTTTTCACTCATCTGAGACAAGTGCTCTTTTCTCCCTGACAAATGGTTGTCCTCAAGCTCCTGTAGCTGCACATGTTTCGCAGGAGCGCTGATTGCTTCCATTCTCAGGTGCTGTGTGTGTGCAGGTGGAAGTCCTGAGGGTGGGAGCAGCTCCGCTGGGAGCAGAGTAGTTTGTTTCTTGGTGGACTTTGGTGTTTCATTTCCTGAAATTTCCCCATCAGCTGTGGGCACAGCTCTATTACTAGATGTGACAATATGGTGTTGCAGAGTGGAGCTGGCCAAGGGGACCTTGTGGGAGCAGAGTGCTGAGGAATCCAGATGAGCCCAGGGTGAAGTCCATCAGATAAGGCTCAGTTGTGTTGAGTGCACACAGCTCTGGATGCTTCCCTTGGGGCATCTCCTTGGAGGGAATATTGGGGTTGCCACCTCTGTGGTGTCACAAAGGCAGCACAGCTGGAGCTTCAACCTCTGTGGTGTTACAAAGGGAGCAAAGCTGGGGCTGCCACCTCTGTGTTGTCACAAAGAGAGCAAAGCTCGTGCTGTAACTTCTGTGGTGTCACAAAGAGACCAAAGGTGGGGCTGCCATCCCCCGGGTTTCACAAAGATATCAAAGCTGTGGCTCCTATCACTGTGGTGTGATAAAGGGAGGAAAGCTGAGCCTGCCACCTCTCAGGTTTAAATAAAGGAGCAAACTGGGGCTGCCACCTCTGTGGAGTCACAGAGGGAACAAACCTGGGGCTTTGACATCTGTCGTGCCACAATGGGATCAAAGCGAAAGCTGCCGAATTTTTGAGCTCACAAAGGGATCAAAGCTGGGGCTGCCACCTCTGTGGTGTGACAAAGGGAGCAGTGCTGGGGCTGCCACCCCTGTGGTGTCACAAAGGGAGCAAAGCTGAGGCTGCCACCTCTATGCTTTCATAGGGGGGGATCAAAGCTGGGGCTGCCACCTGTGTGGTGTGACACAGGGAATCAAAGCTCGGGCTGAAACATCCGTGATGTCACAAAGGGAGCAAACCTGGGACTGCCACCTCTGTGGTGTCACAAACGGAGAAAAGTAAGGGCTGCCACCTCTGTGGTGTCACAAAGGGAGCAAAGCTGGGGCTTCCACCTCTGCAATGTCACAAAGGCAGCAAAGCTGAGGCTGCCACCTCTGCAAAGTCACAATGGGATCACAGCTGAGGCTGCCTCCTCTGAGGTTTAAATAAGGGAGCAAAGCTGGTGATGCCACCTCTGTGGGATCCCAAAGGGAGCAACGGTGGCCATGTGGCCTCTGTAGTGTCATAAAGGGAGAAAAGCTGTCATGGCCAGCTCGGTGGTGTCACAAAAAGAGCAAAGCTGGGGCTTCCACCTCTGAGGTTTAAATACGGGAGCAGAGCCGGGGCTGCCACCTCTGTGGAGTCACAGAGGGAACAAACCTGGGGCTGCCACGTCTGTGGTGTCACAAAGGCAGCACAGCTGGAGCTTCAACCTCTGTGGTGTTACAAAGGGAGCAAACATGGGGCTGCCACCTCTGTGTTGTCACAAATGGAGCAGAGTTTGAGCTTCCTCTACTCTGGAGTCATAAAGGGTGGAAAGCTGGGGATGCCCCCTCTTTGGAGTCAGAAATGGAGCAAAGCTGGGGCTGCCTCCTTTGTGGTGTCAGAAAGGGATCAAAGCCGGGGCTGCAACATCTGTGGTGTCAGCAAGGGGACAAAGTTGGTGCTGCAACCTCTGTAGTGTCACAAAAGGAGCAAAGCTCGTGCTGTAACTTCTGTGGTGTCACAAAGAGACCAAAGGTGGGGCTGCCATCACCCTGGTGTCACAAAGGTATCAAAGCTGTGGCTCCTATCACTGTGGTGTCATAAAGGGAGCAAAGCTGAGGCTACCACCTCTGTGCTGTCACAAGGGGATCAAAGCTGGGGCTGCCACATGTATGGTGTGACGAAGGGAATCAAAGCTCAGGCTGAAACCTCTGTGATGTCACAAAGGGAGCAAGGCGGTAGCTTCCTCCTCTGTGGTGTGAGAATGGGAGCAAAGCTGGCGCTGCAACCTCTGTGGTGTCACAGAGGGAACAAAGCTTGGGCTGCCACCTCTGTGGTGTTAAAAAAGGGAGGAAACCAGGGTCTGCCACCTCTGTGGTGTCACAGTGGGAGCAAAGCTGGCATGGCAACCTCTGTGGTGTCGCAAAAAGAGCAAAGCTGGAGCCGCCACCTCTCTAGTGTCACAAAGGGAGCAAAGCTCGTACTGTAACCTCTGTGGTGTCACAAGGGGATCAAAGCTGGGGCTGAAACATCCGTGATGTCACAAAGGGAGCAAACCTGGGACTGCCACCTCTGTGGTGTCACAAACGGAGAAAAGTAAGGGCTGCCACCTCTGTGGTGTCACAAAGGGAGCAAAGCTGGGGCTTCCACCTCTGCAATGTCACAAAGGCAGCAAAGCTGAGGCTGCCACCTCTGCAAAGTCACAATGGGATCACAGCTGAGGCTGCCTCCTCTGAGGTTTAAATAAGGGAGCAAAGCTGGTGATGCCACCTCTGTGGGATCCCAAAGGGAGCAACGGTGGCCATGTGGCCTCTGTAGTGTCATAAAGGGAGAAAAGCTGTCATGGCCAGCTCGGTGGTGTCACAAAAAGAGCAAAGCTGGGGCTTCCACCTCTGAGGTTTAAATACGGGAGCAGAGCCGGGGCTGCCACCTCTGTGGAGTCACAGAGGGAACAAACCTGGGGCTGCCACGTCTGTGGTGTCACAAAGGCAGCACAGCTGGAGCTTCAACCTCTGTGGTGTTACAAAGGGAGCAAACATGGGGCTGCCACCTCTGTGTTGTCACAAATGGAGCAGAGTTTGAGCTTCCTCTACTCTGGAGTCATAAAGGGTGGAAAGCTGGGGATGCCCCCTCTTTGGAGTCAGAAATGGAGCAAAGCTGGGGCTGCCTCCTTTGTGGTGTCAGAAAGGGATCAAAGCCGGGGCTGCAACATCTGTGGTGTCAGCAAGGGGACAAAGTTGGTGCTGCAACCTCTGTAGTGTCACAAAAGGAGCAAAGCTCGTGCTGTAACTTCTGTGGTGTCACAAAGAGACCAAAGGTGGGGCTGCCATCACCCTGGTGTCACAAAGGTATCAAAGCTGTGGCTCCTATCACTGTGGTGTCATAAAGGGAGCAAAGCTGAGGCTACCACCTCTGTGCTGTCACAAGGGGATCAAAGCTGGGGCTGCCACATGTATGGTGTGACGAAGGGAATCAAAGCTCAGGCTGAAACCTCTGTGATGTCACAAAGGGAGCAAGGCGGTAGCTTCCTCCTCTGTGGTGTGAGAATGGGAGCAAAGCTGGCGCTGCAACCTCTGTGGTGTCACAGAGGGAACAAAGCTTGGGCTGCCACCTCTGTGGTGTTAAAAAAGGGAGGAAACCAGGGTCTGCCACCTCTGTGGTGTCACAGTGGGAGCAAAGCTGGCATGGCAACCTCTGTGGTGTCGCAAAAAGAGCAAAGCTGGAGCCGCCACCTCTCTAGTGTCACAAAGGGAGCAAAGCTCGTACTGTAACCTCTGTGGTGTCACAAGGGGATCAAAGCTGGGGCTGCCACCTCTGTGGCAGGAACACTGATTGCTTGCATTCTCAGGTGCTGTGTGTGTGCAGGTGAAAGTACTGAGGGTGGGAGCAGCTCTGCTGAGGGCAGAGTGGTTTCTTGGTGGGCTTTGGTGTTTCATTTCGTGAATTTTCCCTGTCAGCTCTGGACAGAGCTCTGTTACTGGATGTGACGCTTGGGTGTGGCAGAGTTGAGCTGAACAATGGGACGTAATCGGAGAAGAATGCAGAGGAATCCAGATGAGCCCAGGCTGAAGTCAGTCAGGTAAGGCTCAGTTGAGTTGAGTGCACAGAGCTCTGGATGCTTTCCTTGGGGCATCTCCTGGGAGGGAGTATTGGGGTTGCCACCTCTCTAGTGTCACAAAGGGAGCAAAGCTCGTGCTGTAACCTCTTTGGTTTCACAAGGGGATCAAAGCTGGGGCTGCCACCTCTGTGGTGTGACAAAGGGAGCAGTGCTGGGGCTGCCACCCCTGTGGTGTCACAAAGGGAGCAAAGCTGGGGATGCCACCACTATGGTGTCACAAAGGGAGGAGTTTGGGGCTCCCAGTGCTGTGGTGTCACAGGGTCTAGCCCTTTGTAAGGGCCGTCCCGCTGCCTGCCAAGGGGATTTTTTCACTTGGCTGAGACACGTGGTCTTTTCTCCCTGAGAAAAGGCTCTCCTCAAGCTCCTTTAGCTGCACATGTTTTGCAGGAACGCTGATTGCTTGCATTCTCAGGTGCTGTGTGTGTGCAGGTGAAAGTACTGAGGGTGGGAGCAGCTCTGCTGGGGGCAGAGTGGTTTCTTGGTTGGCTTTGGTGTTTCATTTCCTGAATTTTCCCCGTCAGCTCTGGGAAGAGCTCTGTTACTGGATGTGACACTATGGTGTGGCAGAGGGGAGCTGGCCAAGGGGACGTTGTCAGACCAGAGTGCAGAGGACCCCAGATGAGCCCAGGCTGAGGCCAGTCAGGTAAGGCTCAGTATTGTTGACTGCACAAAGCTCTGGATGACTCCCTTGAGGCATCTCCTGGGAGGGAATATTGGGAATGCCACCTCTGTGGTGTCACCAAAGGCAGCACAGCTGGAGCTTCAACCTCTGTGGTGTTACAAAGGGAGCAAAGCTGACTCTGCCACCTCTGTGTTGTCACAAAGAGAGGAAAGTGGGGGCTGCCACCTCTGTGTTGTTAGAAATGGAGCAAAGCCAGGGCTGCCACATCTATGGTGTCACAAAGGGATCAAAGCTGAGGCTGCTGAGTTTTTGAGGTTACAAAGGGAGGAAAGCTGGGGCTGCCACCTCTGTGGTGTAAGAATTGGAGCAAAGGTGGCGACGCCACCTTTGTGTTGTTACAGAGGGAACAAGCCTGGGCCTGCCACCTCTGTGGTGTCACAAAGGGAGCAAAGCTTCAAGTGCCAGTTCAGTGGTGTTCACAAGGGATCAAATCTAGGCTTGATTCATCTGTGGTGTAACACAAGGAACAAAGCTGGTGCTGTCACCTCCGGGGTGTGAATTATAGAACCTATTTTGGACTGCCACCTCTGTAGTGTCACAAGGGGTGCAAAGGTGGGGCTACTAACTCTGTGGTTTCACAAATGGAACAAAGCTAGGGCTGTCATATATATAGTGTAACAGAGGAAGCAAAGCTGAGGCTGCCACCTCTTTGGAGTCAGACAGTGAGCAAAACTGGGGCTGCCTCCTCTGTGGTGTCAGCAAGGGAGCAAAGGTGGGACTGCAACCTCTGTGGTGTCACAAAATAGCCAAGCTCGTGCTGTAACTTCTGTGGTGTCACTAAGGGACCAAAGGTGGGGCTCCTATCACTGTGGTTTCACAAAGGGACAAAAGGTTGGGCTCCTATCACTGTGGTGTCATAAAGGGAGCAAAGCTGAGGCTGCCACCTCTGTGGTATCACAAAGGGAGCAAGGCTTCAAGTGCCACTTCTGTGGTGTCCCGAAGGGATCAAATCTGGGCTTGACTCATCTGTGGTGTCATAAAAGGAACAAAGCTGGTGCTGTCACCTCCAGGGTGTAAATAATAGAGCTTATCTGTGACTGCCAGCTCTGTTGCTTCACAAAGGGAGCAAAGCTGAGGCTGCCACCTCTGTGGTGTCAAAGCGGAGAAAAGTTAGGGCTGCCACCTCTGTGGTGTCACAAATGGAGGAAAGCTCTTTTTGCCACCTCTATGCTGTCACAAGGGGATCAAAGCCAGGGCTGCCACCTCTGTGGTTTCACAACGGGTGGAAAGCGGGGGCTACCACCTCTGTGGTATCACAAATGGAGCAAAGCTAGGGCTGCCATATCTATAGTGTAACAGAGGGAGCAAAGCTTAGGCTGCCACCTCTTTGGAGTCAGACAGTGAGCAAAGCTGGGGCTGCCTCTTCTGTGGTATCAGAAATGGAGCAAAGCCAGGGCTGTCACATCTGTGGTGTCACAGAGGGAGCAAAGCTGAGGCTGCCACCTCTGTGGTGTCACAAAAAGAGCAAAGCTGGGGCTGCCGAATTTTTCAGGTTTCAAAGGCTACAAACCAGGGGCTGCCACCTCTGTGGTGTCACAGAGGGAGCAAAGCTGGGGCTGCCACCTCTGTGGTGTCAGAAATGGAGCAAAGGAGCCGATGCCACCTCTGTGGTTTCAAAGAGGGAACAAAGCTGTGGCTGCCACCTCTGTGGTGTCACTATTGGAGGAAAGCTGGGGCTGCCTCCTCTCTGGTGTGAGAAAGGGAGCAAAGTTAGCACTGCAACCTCTCTGGTGTCACAAAGGGAGCAATGTTGGCATGGCCACCTTGGTGGTGTCACAAAAAGGGCAAAGCTGAGGCTGCCACCTCTGTGAAGTCAGAGAGAGAACAAACCTGGGGCTGCCACCTCTGTGGTGTCACAGGGGGATAAAAGGTGGGGCTGCAAATTTTTGAGCTCACAAAGGAGCACAATTTGGGCTGCCACCTCTGTGGAGTCACAGAGGGAACAAAGCTTGGGCTGCCACCTCTGTGGTGTTAAAAAAGGGAGGAAACTAGGGTCTGCCACCACTGTGTTGTCACCAAGGGAGGAAAGCTGGCATGGCAACCTCTGTGGTGTCACAAAACCAGCAAAGTTGGGGCTGCAACCTCTGTTGAGTCACAGAGGGAACAAACTTGGGGCTTCCACCTGTGTGGTGCCATAATGGAATCAAAGCTGAGGCTGCCGAATTTTTGAGCTCACAAAGGGAGCAAAGCTGGGGCTGCCACCTCTTTGGTGTCACAAAGGGAGCAGTGCTGGGGCTGCCACTCCTGTGGTGTCACAGGGTCTAGCCCTTTGTAAGGGCCATCCCTCTGCCTGCCAAGGGGCCTTTTTCACTCGGCTGAGACAAGGGCTCTTTTCTCCCTGACAAAAGGCTGTCCTCAAGCTCCTGTAGCTGCACATGTTTTGCAGGAACGCTGATTGCTTGCCTTCTCGGGTGCTGTGTGTGCAGGTGAAAGTACTGGGGGTGGAAGCAGCTATGATGGGGGCAGAGTGTTTTTTTTCTTGGTGGGCTTTGGTGTTTCATTTCCTGAATTTTCCCCGTCAGCTCTGGGAAGAGCTCTGTTACTGGATGTGACACTTGGGTGTGGCAGAGTTGAGCTGGCCAAGGGGACCTTGTTGGAGGAGAGTGCAGAGGAATCCAGATGAGCCCAGGCTGAGGCCAGTCAGGTAAGGCTCAGCTGTGTTGAGTGCACAAAGCTCTGGATGCTTCCATTGAGACATCTCCTGGGAGGGAATATTGGGGTTGCCACCTCTCTAGTGTCACAAAGGCAGCACAGCTGGAGCTTCAACCTCTGTGGTGTTACAAAGGGAGCAAAGCTCGTGCTGTAACCTCTGTGGTGTCACAAGGGGATCAAAGCTGGGGCTGCCACCTCTGTGGCAGGAACGCTGATTGCTTGCATTCTCAGGTGCTGTGTGTGTGCAGGTGAAAGTACTGAGGGTGGGAGCAGCTCTGCTGAGGGCAGAGTGGTTTCTTGGTGGGCTTTGGTGTTTCATTTCCTGAATTTTCCCTTTCAGCTCTGGACAGAGCTCTGTTACTGGATGTGACGCTTGGGTGTGGCAGAGTGGAGCTGGAAATTGGGATGTAATCGAAGCAGAGTGCAGAGGAATCCAGATGCGCCAGGGTGAAGTCAGTCAGGTAAGGCTCAGTTGAGTTGAGTGCACAGAGCTCTGGATGCTTTCCTTGGGGCATCTCCTGGGAGGGAGTATTGGGGTTGCCACCTCTCTAGTGTCACAAAGGGAGCAAAGCTCGTGCTGTAACCTCTTTGGTTTCACAAGGGGATCAAAGCTGGGGCTGCCACCTCTGTGGTGTGACAAAGGGAGCAGTGCTGGGGCTGCCACCCCTGTGGTGTCACAAAGGGAGGAGTGCTGGGGCTGCCACCCCCGTGGTGTCACAAAGGGAACAAAGCGGGGGCTGCCATCAATGCGGTATCACAAAGGGAACAAAGCTGTGTCTGATATGTCTGAGGTGTCAGAAAGGGAGCAATGTTGGGGCTGTCACCTCTCTCATGTTACAATGCGGGCAAACCTGTGGTTGCCACCTCTGTAGTGTGAGAGACGGAGCAAACTTGGTGCTCCCACCTTTGTG
Source organism: Prinia subflava (assembly GCF_021018805.1). Lineage (NCBI taxonomy): Eukaryota > Metazoa > Chordata > Aves > Passeriformes > Cisticolidae > Prinia > Prinia subflava. Next base: position 7,062,886 of record NC_086269.1, read on the forward strand.
GTGTTACAAAGGGAGCTATGCTGGGCCTGCCACCTCTGTGGTGTGACACAGGGAACAAACCTGGGGCTGCCACCTCTGTGGTGTCACAAAGGGAGCAACACTGGAGCTGCGACTTCTGTTTTGTCACCAAGGGAGTAATGCTGGGGCTGCCACCTCTGTGGTGTCACAAAGGGAGGAAAGCTGGGTCTGCCACCTCTGTGGTGTCACAAAGGGATCAAAGCAGGGGCTGCCATCAATGTGGTGTCCAAAAGGAGCAAAACTGGGCCTTTTGTTATATTACTATGTTGTTATATTACTATGCTGTTTTATCGCTATGCTGTTATATCGCTATGCTGTTATATCGCTATGCTGTTATATCGCTATGTTGTTATATCGCTATGTTGTTATATCGCTATGTTGTTATATCGCTATGTTGTTATATCGCTATGTTGTTATATCGCTATGTTGTTATATCGCTATGTTGTTATATCGCTATGTTGTTATATCGCTATGTTGTTATATTACAATGTTGTTACATTACTATGTTGTTATATTGATATATTGTTATGTTGTTATGTTGTTATGTTATGTTGTTATGGTGTTAAGGTGCCCAAGCATGCGGTTAGGAAGGGAAAGCGGCCAAAAACCTCTTGGCCTTTGATTCTTTTGCTGAAGCTTTAAAGTTTGCGGCAGAGCGGGTGGGCAGAGGCTGGCCCTGCAGCCGGGATCCCTGAGAGGGGTCCCTGGAGATGGCCACCAGCCTTGTCCCAGCCTGAAAACACCATCTCTGTCGTGGCCATGTGTTGCTGGCTGGATTCCTGAGGGCTCTTGTGTGCCTCTTGATCGGGCTCCTCTTGAGCTCCTTCAGCAGCCAGGCAGGCCTGGGGGAGGCCTGGAGGGGACAGGACAGAGGGAGGCCATGAGGGGATGCGGTGCTGCGAAGGGCTGACAGGAGAAGGCAGTGGGAAGGCGTGAGGGGGATGCACGTGGTGCTGGGTGGCGGGAGACTATGACAGGACAGGAGGACTGCACTTGGATGGGCTGGTGGGAAGCTTTGAGCAATTGGGTGGCAGAAGCCATGAACAGCCCCCAGACAGCCACATTCTTCCTGCCACATGGCTGCTCTGGCGCTTCCCTGACGCACTTCTCATACCTGCGGCAGAAGGCCTCTGAGGCTGAGCCTCAGCGGGACCATGGGGACAGCCCCGAGGTGCCCAGGCTGGTTTGGCTATGGACAAGGAGGGCAAGCAGGCCCTGCTGGGGCACAGGGCCAGTGGCAGAGTGGCACTGACCAGGGCCAGTGGGCAGAGGCAGGGCTGCTGCTCAGCTGGGCTCCCCACAGCTGCCCAGGCCACAATGCTGTGTGGCCCAGAGCCCCCTGACACAGAGCTTGGGGCCCACAGAGCTGCTGCCACCATGGGAAGGGCAACGTCTCCCTGAGCTGGCCTGCGGAGTCGCTGTTGTCCATGTGGCTCTGGACACCAGAGAAAAAGCACCAGAGTGTGCATGGCAACAACAGGAGCCAGAAGGCTGTGCCTCCTCAGCAAGGCATCCACACCAGCTGAGATGCCAAAAGAGGGGATGCTATTGGCACAATTTTACCTAGGTTGGCAGAAGGTGTCAGGAAAAGCAGCCACCATGGCTTTCTCTGGACTTCCCAGCCTCACAGCAACGTTTGGCAGCTTTGGCTGCAGCCTGTCCCCCTGACTGTCTTCAATGGCTGTGCTTGAAGGCAGACTCACCTTCCACACTTGTGTGTCCCAAGGCAGCAGCATTGCTGCCATCCTTACTCCAGTGGGACACAAGCCCTGAGCTGCAGCAGCTGACACTCTCCTCCAGTCAGACACCTGAAACAAAAGCAGGATGAACCTCTAAACCCTAGACTTCCTGAGGACAAAGGGAGAAGCAGCAGATGCTGAAGAAAAGCAGCACTCGTGTGGCTGAGGTTAAGGGAAGGAGGGAAGTAAACACTCTGGTGTCTGCTGAACACATGGCCCAGGTCACAAGCTGAGGCTCTGCTGATATGACGATTCTGCTCTGGTCTTGTTGAAGGCCATTCCCTACCAATGCATGGCCCTCTGTTGTTCCTGGATCAAGCCTTGTGGAGATGAGGGAACAAGTGTGTTCCATGCCCTTGGTGCAGCAGCAAGTGGCAAGGTATGTCTGCTTCCAGCACTTGTCTTGGCTGTTCCTTCACGCTCCTGGCACCATCATCAGAGACACACAGCAGGTTCTCTCATGCCAGAGTTCTCCCCATATTCTGCACTTCCCCATGTTCCTCCCACCTTCCCCAGGGAAAATGGCTGCTCGTGCCTGTCCATTCCCTTGCCCCGCAGGCACCCGGTTGTGTTTGGACATGAGGTGCTGGCCACAGCCAGACTGGCAGCAGCCACAGCACTGGGCATCAGACACTGGGCTGATGTTTCTGTCCAGAAAGCAAGAAAGACAGGCAGAGGAACAGAAGGAAACTTGGCAGTATCTCTGTAAGAATCTCCTTGTCCTGTGGAAGTCAACAGTGGATGGTGGGTTTGTGCTGCAGATAAACACTGCCATGCCAAAATCCTTCCAGGAGGGAGCAACATGTGACAGACACCGAATGTTGCCACCAAGTGCTGCAGGTGCTCGTGCAGAAAGGAGCACAGCCCCTAGTGCACAAAGGTGGCTTTGGCTGCCCTGTGGCAGAGAAGTCCCCAGGGGCACAGGTCTGTGTGGCAGGACAGGGGCACCAGCACTGGCAGGGCTTGGGGGGTGGCAGCTCTGCTTTGGCAGGGACTCTGCCATGCCTGTTGATGTGCGTGCTCCCTGGCCCCAGGGCTCAGAGCAGCATTGGTGCCCTGGGGCACACGCCCTCATGTCTGTGTCACAGCCCTGTGTGTATGAGGGCCACCCACCCCCGGGACGTGTCCCAAAGCGGCCGTGACAGCGTCTGTGGAAAGTCCTCGTGCCCTTCCTGCTGCAGCTGCACCAGCAGCCCTGGGGGCTCCTTCTGCTGCCCTGAGAGCAGATGAGCATCTGCTTGTTGTTTGAGCCATTCCTAAGTTCCCCTTGGCATTGCCCTGGTTTTTCTGAGTTTTTTGAAAGCCTTCTACTTGTTCATAAGACGGAGTCAGCTCTCTAGTTTCTGTACAATATGAAAGGTCAGTTTTTCATTTCTCACACTTTGGAACATAAACAAGCTTTCTTATTTTTGTTCACAGTCCTTTGTTTACGTAGTTCTAGCCTGAAAATAATTTCCTTGCAAGCTGGGGCAGTTTGGGTGGGCTGAGGGTGTCCCCAGCAGGTGTGCAGGGTGTGTCCTAGCGTTCTTTGTGACACGTGGGCACGGAGCGTAGAACGGTGACCCTTTGTGACACGTCGTCTCATAGGTGCTGGCGCTGACACGGCCACGCCACAGTGCTTGGTGCACGCAGTGGGACAGTGTTGGAGTCTAGAACATCCTTCTGGCCACCCTGGAGGGTTTGGAGACCAGATAGGGGGGTCTGGGAATCTGTACAAGGGGGTCAACCAGCCTCACACAGAGCCCAGGAAGACACTGCCTCTGATCCCTGTACATGGGAGGGAATGCCCACATTTTAATAAGAATCACAAGCTGGGAGAATTCAAAATAAGTAGTATTTAGTTTATCATAGGATGTAAATGTAGAATCAAGGATTCTCAGTATATGGGGTTGAAGTGGCAAGATGGAGGAATTGGGGAGTGGCCCCTGTGCTCCTTGTTCTTGCTCTCATCCCCCATTTTCTGCTGAGTTGGATCTCAAGGATTGGTTTAGAGTAGAAATGACATGTTAGCATAGGTAGTAGGTATTGGTACAATTTTGTAAATAAAAAATACGTCTTGGACAGTGGTTGGGTCAAGAGTACTGTACATAAGGTGCGGGGCTCTCTGATCCACCCAGTCCGCCACGTGTCCTGCTCTGCTGGGGATGACTCACAGAGTTGAGAAAGAACTAAGATAAGGTACCCTGCCAGGGAGGCCTGGCAGAGCTGAAAAAGGACTGAGATAATGAAGAATAAACAACCTTGGAAATGTGCACTGGCGGACTCAGCTTGTCGTCTCTACCTCTGGTGTGAAACACTTAGGGCAAAGAGAAGACTGAAAACCTTATTACCTCTGGGAACAGCAACCCAGAGGACACTCCCAGGGGACAGCAACCTTGGGGGAACTCTTAGTACCTTGGGGAACAGCAACTCCAAGAAGAATCTCAGGGAATCTGTAACCCTTAGAGGACAGCACGGGACAGAGCAGCACTGCGAGGAGCCCTCACACAGGCAACTCATTCCTTGCTGACCCGGAGCTCTTGCAAGGCGTTAGCTGTGCAGGTGACCTCGAGGCCAGGCTGCAGGACTTGGTGAGCCAGAGCATTTCCAAAGGCATCCCTATGGCCGGTGCCCTCCAGGAGAGACTGCAAGACTTCCTGTCCTGTAGTCTTGCCAAGGCTTCTCTCTTGGAGGTGCCTTCAAGGCACAATTGCAGCACTTGCCGATATGGAGCTTTGCTGAAGCATCTCTCCTGCAAACAGTCACAACTCCAAAAAGTGACATGGAGCAGAAACCCCCCATTGTGCTGGCCTGGGTGAAGGAGGAGGAGGCTGCAGCTACCTCAGCACAGCAGCCTCAGGAGCTGGAGCACTTCCAGCTGCTGCACAAAAGTGAGTGGCAGAGCTGGACCACAGGGTTCATTCTAGGTGTGTTCTGGGTTCATTCTAGGTTCATTCCAGGTTCGTTTTGGGCTCGTTCTCGTTCTGGGTTCATTCCAGGTCGGTTCCAGGTCCATTCTCGGTGTGTTCTCGTTTCGTTCTAGTTTCGTTCTCAGTGTGTTCTAGGTTCATTCTAGGTGTGCTCTAGGTTCGTTCTAGGTGTGCTCTAGGTTCGTTCTAGGTTCATTCTAGGTGTGCTCTAGGTTTGTTCTGGGTTAATTCTTGGTGTGTTCTGGGTTCGTTCTAGGTTTGTTCTCGGTTCGGGCTCTGATTGTGGCTCTGTTTCTCTTTCTTCCAGTCCTTCAGGACATGGCAGAGGACACCAACCCTGCCATCTCATGCCTGGCACATCAAACATTGTACATCCTCTTGTTATGAACTAGGGCCAGGAGAGCTTCTTCTCCTTTCAAAAGCCTTTATTACAAGATTTCAGCCTTGGGGTAGGCGGTCGAGGGGTGCTCGCGTCTGCCTCCACTGCTCCCAGGTCGACGTAGAAAAAGAGGTGCATGTTGTCCCTGTTATCGTAGACACCAGGTCCGGTGGGGTCTCGTCCTCACAGGAATGTCCAAACACCTCTCTTAATGGCTCAGAATCCAGGGGTCCTTGCTCTAATGGAGCTCGGTAGAAGTCAGGGCGACATTTTGAACTCTCTCTGCTGAAAGCTACTTTCTCTCTTTATTAGGTAACATGTTTCTTTTGTAAGAACTCTTTCTAGGTTTTCTGTTTTAAAGGTATATTTCACCTAACTTGGCTATGTGCTAGCTCATTTGCATATTCTGTACGTGAGGCAGCCATTTTGTGAAGTACGGGTAGCTGGCAGTGCCACTCTTAGATCACATGGAGAGATGGTGGGAGCAGCGGGCGATTTCCCGACGGAAAAACAAGAGGAGGGGGGCCTTGGGGGGGATCAGCAACACACAGGAGAACGGGAGGGTACACAGGGTGAGTACATTAAACAGTAACACATAAGAGAGCAAGGGGAACACAAATGAATACACTGAACTGCAATACATAAGTGAACAGAGACTACATAGATGAATGAATACAATGAATACAATGAACGGTAACACATAGGAGGATAGGGGGTACATAAATGAATACCACGAATGGGATAGAAGTAAGATAAAGTAATTATAACTATCACACAGCAATGAGGATAACCGTTGGTAACACAGAACGAGACAACATGGGAGGACTTGTAAACCAGCATCAAGGTGGGGCCTTCATGACCTTTATTTCTTACACTAATGTGGCATGGCACCTTATCCTGACCAGGGGCTGACACTGAGGACCCTCCCCATGAGGCACAGCCCCAGCAGCTCACTCCACACCCTCCAAGGCTGAGGAGGCAGCTGCAGCAGCTTTAGAGATGGCTGTGCCCGCTTCACATGGCTCCCCTTGCAGCCGCAAAGCCCTTTCCCAAAATGGCCACGGTCCCCCACGTCTGCTCCAGAAAATGTGTGTGTCCCGTCCCTGCACCACAGCGAGGTACAGACACGCTCCTGAAGGGCCATGCTTTATTCTGAGGGGTGCAGGGCACAAAAAAAGAAGCTGGGTGGACAAGGAAGATGACTTGTGGGGAAGATGTTTGCAGGCTGGCAAGGCCAGGCTGGGCATGACTAGCATGAGGTGAAAGTTTTCCAGAAGAAGTTCTTGCAGGGTGCCTTGCAGTCCCGCTGTGAGAGCTGGGCAAGCCGCCCCAGCACCGCCTGCTCCTCCTCCAGCTTGCCCTCCTCCTCCACATCTGGAAAGGCTGCCTCACACCCCACATCCACACCATCCATCAAGCCTGGACGTTCTTGTGGAGTGAACTCCGTTCCCGTGGGCAGAGAGCAGGTAAAGTGAGGGATGGCAGTCTTATCCGCCATGGCTGTCGAGATTCAGAGCTTGCAAACATCCCCCACGGGTTCCCTTCTCATTCCCCTGATGCATCTCAGAGCCTAGAGATGGGAGAGCCATGCTGGAGCTCAAGGATCTGTGGCTGCAGAAGCCACTGCTGTCTCCCATCCCTATCCAGCTCAGCCAGTTGGACCTTCATGTGCCATGTTAGAGCTGGAAAAGGGCTGCTAACAAATAAGCTTGAATTGCTGTGAAGGCCCTCCCTCTGGCACTAATTAAATTTCAGTGTATGCCAAACTGCCTCTTTGCTGCTCTGGCTGCCTGGTCTCTGCCTTGGAAGGTCAGGGAAGAGGCACAGTGTTCTGGGCAATAGTAAATTAAGCTCATGGGGGGCTGTACCCCACAGTAAAATGCTGAAGTGCAGCAAGGAGAGGGCTGGGTTGATAGGGAGAGGGATACCCCAAATACCTGAAATAAAAATGTTGCATCAGTGGTGACAGGCAGCTGTACTTCAAGAGCGACAACCTGGAATTCCATAGCCTGACCCTGGGGGAAGGTGGGGTGATAAAAGAGCTTCTGAGCTCCATCCCTGTGCTGTAGCAGCACACAGGAGAACAGAGCCTGTGGTTTGGATCTTGTGGGAGTTCCACCAGTACAAGCTATGAGTTACCGTGTTTCTCCTAAATTTACATCCAGCAAATCTGAGGAATTACCTCTTGCCTGAGCTTTCCTGGTCTCTGTGACTAGTAAGAGACAGCTGGTACTGGCCAAGCTGAGACAGGATCTGTTCCTGTCCTGTTCCTATTTCCCATGCAGATGAGAATCTTGGAGGCAAGTTCCCACATCACTCCTCATAAATGCCCACACATACTTCTGGGGCTCCTGTATCTATCTGCTGGATTTGTCAGCACCAGCATTTGCGAAGGATCACCTTGTGAGCAACTCAAAAGACAGATAAATAGAGGCAGCAGCAATTGTCTTGAGTTTACCTTATGGTAAGGCTTATGGATATTTTTAATCACTATAAGAAGGCTTATGGATATTCTTAATCACTTTCTTAGCACTTGCAATTACCCCTGCTACCACACAAAAGAAACCAAGGAACAGAGAAACTCCACTCTATATCTCTGGCAGAAGAAAAGCTAGCAAACCAGTTTGCATTCGCCCTGAGTCCTAGTCCTGTGCTGCAAGTACAGAAATGTCTTGAGCCTTTGGGAGGGGGACTGGGACTGTGGAACCCAGCTGCATGTGTCTCCTAGGTCACGTTTTTCTTGGAAGCATCTTTCCTAGTTTAACTGCTTTTTGGAAATTAACTGTTCTGAGCAGAACAAGTACCTTCGGACTCAGGGGTGGGGAAGGCACAGCACAGCCCAAGTGAGGGGATACTCCTTACACACGATCAACTGTGGCTGCCAGTGAAACCCGGCAGCTCTCCCCCAGCACTAATGCACTGCTCGTGTCCTTTCCGCTTAGAGCTGCTCCGAAAGAGATCAAGGCTCTGGCAGCAGTGGGATCTCAGCACAGTGGGTTGGGGCAAACCTTTGGGCAGCTGCTTCATTCCCTGTGCTACATCCCTCAGTGGCTCAGAGTGAACAGATCTTCCTTTTGCATTGCAATTTATTTCATGGTGGTTTTTTTAGTAAAATCCTGACATTTTTTCATACTTTAAACATTTTTCTGTTACACCAGTGGTGACTGTTTGGATTGGTTCATCAGCATCCATGAGTTTTTCAGTTTGCAGAATGCTCTGTAACAGATATAATGATTCTTTTTACTTATATCAATATTTTGTGTGTAAAAGACCTGAATTAATTTTTGCCAAAGACTTATTTATCAATTTATTCCCTTATTTATTCAATTTATCAATTTATTCAACTTGTTTCTTTTTTTCCCAGCAGCTAGGATTTGCTCCAGGAATTTATTTTAAAAAAAAATTACTTTACTTTTTAGGTACCAGACTTGTTATTGTAAGGATGTAGAGCTGAAAGCTTCCAGTTATGCCCAGAAGGGTTAATCCCAGGCAGCTGCAAGAGCCTTCACTTTTAACAGAATATCAGCACCTCACACTGTGTACACAGTATCAGCACACCACACTGTCATGTGGCCAGTTTTGTTGTTAATGGGATGTGAGCCTGCTCCTGAAGTATTAACACACTGATGGATGAGCTGGAGCCAAGACTAAGACAGGAAGAACAACGTGGATATGCACAAAGGAGAAGGTAGCGCCTGTGAAACCACCACTGGGATCCCTCGCTGCTCTGGACTAGCAGCAGCCTTATGGATACAGCCACGTGCAGCGACTAACCAGAGCTCAGCAACATCAGGGATGGTGGAGAATACGCAGGTGACTGCAGGGCAAGGGCAAGCAAACCATGTCTTGTGATTAGGTTATGCTATGATTTCCTACCCCTTTGGCCTCTTAGGGAAATAGCACAGCAAAACAAAGTTATTCTAGCACTCTAGCCATTATAATATTAGGGTCTTGCCAGGTGGTACAATAATATTGCCTTAAGTTCTGCCACTGCATAGAGCTATGCTGATTCAGAGCATAGTTATCCTAGGAGAACTATGTCAGTCTAACTCCTCATGTGAATATTATTCCAGAAAAAGCAATTTTATCTTGATGTAATTACTTCATTTATGATTCTTCTGTTACTTTCCTACTGAACCCACCTTTTAAACATTTGTCCTTCCCATGAGTCCTATTTAAAATATAATTTCCCTTGATCATTTTACCAAATATATATCTTTTCTCTCCCTCCCTAGTACTTTGTTTTATTTTCTCATGCTGTACCCTTTCCATAATGTTTTCTTCTTTTTCCCTCCCATCTGTTTTTTGCCACTTTTCACTTAGCTCAGACTTCACTTTTTCCAGCTCTCTGGCATCTGTCCTAGTAGCTTTCCTAAATCAGCTGGCCAGCAAGCCATAGTAACAGCCCAGGGGCTTCGCAGCACATGAAGCTATAATGCCTTGGAAAATAGAGGGATGGAAGAGTAGCATCGGGTAAAGCCTACTTGTCTTTATGCCCCTTTTCTTGGCTCTATCCTGCTCCTAACCCAGGGCATGTTGTACCCACCCTGGTGCTCTGTCTTCCCCAGGCATTGCCGTGCCTCTCACGCTCCACAGAGCAGCATGGACACCAGGCTGGCCACCAGCTGCATTTTTCACATTTTCCATGCTAATCGGAATTTTTGTACATCTTAAGGCACATTTCCAAGGAAATTTACCAAATTGATGTTGGTGAATCAGGCATTGTTCAGCACCCTATCCACAGAATTCTTTAAATTCCCAGGAAAGCTTGGTAAGTGTTTAATTGCCATAATGAATCTCTTTGTAAAGTTAAATTTACTGCATTTTAAATTACATAAATCCCATTAAAACTTAAATCCTGGCCTAATTGCTGTTCCTTGGGCACAATGGGATGGTTCTTTCCTGCCTTGGCACATTTGGATGTTCATCCCAAGTGAGCTTCCTGCGAGATAGAATTTGTTTCCAAGTAAAACTGGAGGTTGTCTAGAAAACCTTAATTTGTGTGAGGCACTGGGTTTGTTTTCCCTATCCCTGCATAATCAGGGATACTCCTGGAGCAGTGTTAGGCAGAGGAAGGAGGGGAGAGCTGCATTTATTTAATTCTTTTGGGTTTTTTAAATTATTGTTGTAATTTTTATAATTTGTCATGCTATTTTATTGTGGGGTTTTTTCATGTTTTTATTATTTTGTTTTATATTTTTAAAGAGATTTTTATATTTCTTCTAATTCTATATTTTTAAATTTTCTAATTTACTTTATTTTTTATATTTATTTTTTTACTTTTTACATTATTTTTAATTACTTTTAATTTTTTTTAGATTTTTTTTATTTTCATGTTTGGTTTTTTGTAATTCTTTAATTTTAATTTTTTTTCCTTTTCTTTATAATTTTATTTTATTTTTAATTGTTTTTACTTGAAAATTTTGTTTTATTTTAGTATTTTAATTTTATTTCTTTTTTTTTTTCATGTTTTCTTTTTTCCTTTTTTTTCTTACTCTTTTATAGCCCAAGTAGGTGGAAGTTTGGCTGTTGGCAACAAAGAAGTTAACAAATGACATCCATGTCCACTGTATGTTAGAAAACCTTCTGTATTTTCTGCTGAATTAAAAAACCTGAATGGAGAAAGCTGTAAACATCCTGGGGCCATTTTTTGCCTTTTTACCTCCATCCTACCCATTTACAAGATCAGCAGCTGTAACTTGAAGTTAGGTGTATTTCAGAAGTAACAGTAAAACAAAGTAGTCTTTTGATTTTGTAACTCTCCAAACCTCACTGTTTAGTAACAAAGAAATCCAAACCAAAGCAAACAAACAAACAAAAAGCCCAAACCCCCCTTGCCCAAAGAACACAGAAAGAGAAAATATACCAGTATTATTTTAATAAAAGTAGATTCTTTCCCCCTTAGAAAACCAGGCAAATTTAATTCTGGGTAATTTTGGTTCTGATGTGTTAGGTTAATGAAGTCAAATAGTTTAAAATATAAATAAATAAGCATGAATTTTAAAAAAATATATAAACATAATAAAAATAGAAATATAAAATATGAAAAATAATACCAGGAATATATACTATATATAATATTGTGTATATTGCTATGATATTCTCTATATTATATACATAGATATGAATAGAAAAGATAAATGGTAATGATTAATATAAAAATAATAAATGTAAAGAAATAATGGAATACAGCTTAAAGCAGAGGGTTTTTTGGTTTGAATTTGCTTGGTGGCAGGGGTCTTTTAGTGGTAGTTGGATGTCTTTCTAGGCACTTATTTTAGGGGATTTTTGGACACCTCTTCTGCCTTCCCTTTCTGGCTGTCCGTGACGTGCGGGGAGCCCCGTGCCCATCCCAGTGCTGCCGCCCTGTGTACACAGTGTGGTACTGCAGCTCTGCCCCGTGCTGGGCCCCAAGAAGCCCCTGTGAGTTGGGCCTCAGTGCTGCTGCCTTGTGGACACAGCACAGTACTGCAGCTCTGCCCCGTGCCTGTCCCTGATGCCCAGAGGGGGCCCAGGCTGAGCTCAGGGGCAGTGGTGCCGCCCGACCTTCCAAAGATGGTGGCAAAACAGGAGGGAAAATGACAAGGACCGCGCGCGCCACGCCAACAATGGTGCCGCCCTGGGGCAATTTTCCGCAGCACTTCCCAGTGTGAGAGCACGGGGTGCGCGTTCCGTGGCGCTGCAGTGCAGTTCCGGCAGTAATTTTGGTCAGGCGTCTGAGTTAGGGAACACCTGGGGGCCTTGTTGCTGCCACAAACAAGATGGCGGCTCGGCATCCGGGCAGCGACCTTCCCAAAATGGCAGACAAAAGGGCGGGAAAACACAAGGACTCCAAGTTCGTCTACCTGGCTGCCTGTGCGCAGCCCCGACCATGGCGCCTCCCCGGGGCAATTTTCCGCAGCGCCTCCCGGTGCGAGGGCACAGGGTGCACGTTCCGTGGCACCGTGGTGCGGTTCTGGCAGTAATTTTGGTCAGGCGACTGAGTTAGGGAACACCCGGGGGCCTTGTATCTGCTATAAACAAGATGGCGGCTCGGCGTCTGGCCAGTGACCTTCCCAAAATGGCTCAGAAGTACCAAAACAAAGAATTGCTCAGTAAGTACTAAACTATTTCAAACAAGGCAGATTTTCTTGCAGCTGTTACAGACCAACAGTACAAGTGAGGCAAACTTCTTTGCAAATAGTACTAATACCTTCTGTCAGACTCATGTAGCTTGAGGGAGGAGAAAAGGAAATGGAAAGGCATTTTTCAGATCTTCTTTGTGGCGATTTCTAACTTTATTACAATTTGGATGCTTTGGAGAAACACAGTTTGAAAAGGAAAAGAACTTTAAAACGGAACTTAGTTGCAAATCTCGTGTCAGGCTTTGAAAAATGGTATTCTTTAATGAAATCTTAAAAGAAAAAGCTGTGCCTGGAGGATTTGTGCTCAAAGGTTTGAATTGTTCTGACTGTGGATCAGGATCTGAAAGTGAGGTGTAGGTATAAATAGTTGACTTTTCTTGTTGTCATCAGTTTTGAAGAAAGGAAAAATAGATCAGGTCTTGTGTGATTTCTTCTGTTCTCTTTGTGAACAAAAAGTGCAAGGAACGTGGGAGTGGGAGGTGTTAAAACAGCACAGGTTTCCATCAGCAGCAAATACTTTTGGTGCACATTAAAGCTTCTGTAGGTTTGTTTAAATGTTCTGTATCAGTTAAGAAAGTACCATGTATTTAGGGGATACTGTAAAAGCTTGAGCTTTTCTAAAGTTTTTCTCACCCTTTAAAACTTCTCAGAAAGACATGAAGAGAGTTTTTGGAGTAGTGCCTGTAACTTACTCTGTGTGTGGGCTGTGTTGCTCCAGGATTCAGGAGCTTCTCTTGTCTCCTGGCTGGCTGATCTGGTTTGGAATTGAGTTCCAGCCTAGAGTCCCTGGGAGCTCCGGGACCTCCTTGGAACAGCACAGGCTGCTAAAGGAGGCTGCTAAACGAGGCTGCTACTTACCATTGTAACAAGTGAATCAACACAAGAGAGCACCTTACTTGCACAATTTTGTACTCCTTTGGAGTATCTGATGTTTGTTTTGATGGTGGTTGTTATAAATGCCAATCAGATATTCCAATTTTAAATAATAATTTGGTATATTAATAACAAATCAAATCACAGAATTTTGATAACCCACCACCAGCGGAGAAACTTGACAGAGTTTTCCCGGGAAATGTCAAGGGTGAACCATGAGATACAGGGTCTGGCAGCCTGCTATCTCCCCCAACGGTTCAGAAATTAGCCCGGTTTGGGGCTTGGTTTTTATACACTTTATTCCACCCTTGGCAATATTTCCCCATATTTCCCATTGTTTCCCCACTAACTAAACAAATTCAGGAGTCTCCCCAAACAAGCAGAAAAGAGTTCTTTTCTCAGTTCAAATGTTAATGTCCAATTTCAATGGGTCCTTATAGTTGATGAGTGGTCGAGATATCGAGGATGTGGCTTGATGGTCTGTGAAGGTGGCACCCAAGGTGTGAATTGCTGGTGCCAGCTTATCTCCGGGGTCCCCTCCCTGGTGCTTGGGGCAGCTGTGAGCTTTCCCGGAAAACTCCTTTGTTCTTTTCTGAATGGGGCGCCGGCTGTCTCCGGGTGGTCAGTTTCGCCATCTGCTGCAGAATCTCTTAAAACATAAACTTTTACCTGATATCACTTTATACAATTTTATAAATTTCTAATTTATCATAAGAACATGAATTAACCATTCCACATTTATAACAGTGGTTTTCTTCTTACTGAAAATATTAAAGACAAGAACAAACCTCAGGCCTCATCTCATGACAGTTATCACACTCGGGCAAAGAATGAGGTGGAAGAAGGTGACACTGCTGCAGATGTGGAAGTGTCTGAGCTGGAGAAATGCGGAGAACATCTGAATTCCATACTTGCCCCTTGTGCGATGAAGAACTAAGTTGCAGGGGAGGGGGAGTATTTATAAACTGTCTCCATATTTCCCTGTCATTCTGGATGTTTGGATTTAGCCTGGGCTTGTCAGCTAGATCATAAACAAGCCAACCCAGCTCCTGAACTCTCAATGAAATGCTTCTAACAGACAGACAAGCTAGTAATGATTCCAAAGGAAAAATTGTAAATGAAGGCTAATGATTGCTGGGGAATTTCCTTAGGAAATTCCTTAGGAATGATGAACCTTACACACAGGTGTATTTTGGAGGTGGAATCCAAATTTCAGCCTTGGGCACTTGCAGGAGAAGAGGGATCCTTATCTATAGCAAGGAAAGTCCGGTACCCCAGTGTGTCAAGTGCTGACAGTGAACTGTCCAGGGAAGGAGCAGCAAGTCCCCCCTGCCCTCACACTCAGAGTGGCAGCAGCCACAGGTGTCAGCTATGAGAATGATGAGGACTGGGAACAGATACAGCTGGGTGCTGTAAAGATGATGAGGAGGCGGGTCCTCCTGAGGCTGCTTTAAGAGGGGGTTGCCTCAGCTCACTTTGGCATGGAGCTGCTGGAAGAGAGAAGTTTATGGTGGGCTCCCAGGCATGTCTCATGGAGTGATGGTGAGAGCCTCTCATTGGGTCTGGGGGAGCTACTGGATGCACTCGGATGTGGGGCATTGCTTGAAGGAGGTGCTGGGGGGCAAACCTTTGTGCTAGACAGGGCAGCAGCTGGTGAGCCAGTGGGGGTTTGTACAGGGGACTTTCCCCTTTTGCTTTTCAGTTTTATCTTGTCAATCCCTCCCTGTTGCCCCTGAAAAAAATGGGGGTTATGAGGACAAAAGAAGTTTAAATTGAGGGAAGAAATTCCTCTTTTCTTATTGTCTGTGTTTAAATTGGTGAAAATCCCCCTTTGCCTAAGATTTTAATAAATAGTAGTATTTAAATGTGGTTTTTATTAAATATTATGGTTTTTATTAAATATTATGGGGTTTTGGTGGTATATAGTGTTTTGCTTTATTTTTTGGTTTTATTTATTAGGTGTAATTTAGTTTTTGAGTGAAGATAACTTTATGAATGGGTTTTATGGATGAGCTTGTTTGTATTTGAGGTAGAATTAATTGGAGTAGCTTTTTAAATATACTTCTGATAAATGTTATTGAGGTTTTGTTTTTATTTATTGTATGTAGGGATTCAGATTTGGGTGTTTTGTTGGATGCAGCTTTTAATATTTAAAAGTTTTTTCTGTTTAGTTGTTTTAAGGTGGTTTTTATTATTTCACTGTGTAGATTTATTTTGTTTGTTGATGGTGTATGATAAGGGATACGGTCTATTTATTGAATGTTATATTTCGTATTTCAGGCATTGATCGGGTTGTTTTTAGACTGGGTTTTGTTGTGGTGTTTTTTTTGGTGTTTTTTTTTTATGGGGTATAATATTTTTAAAGGATATGCTTTCTAAGGCTTATAATGCTGTAATGGGATATAACATGAGGTACAGGGTATGCTTTCAGTCATTTAGTGGTGGTTTTTTTATTGCGGTGAGTATGTAGTGTTTGTTTTGGTTGGTTTGAGGTAGTGTGATGTAGTTAATTTGTTAGGATTTTCTAAAAATGTGGTTGGATTATTGTTTATTATATTGCAAGGGTTTATTTATTTGGTTTGTTTGGTTACAGTATATGTTTGATAGCTTCAGATAATTTGGGAGATACTGTTCATGGTTAAATTGATCTTTTGGGTTTGTGTGTATTTATAGGTGATATTTTTGTTTGAATGGTTTGAGGCATTATGGGTTTATTGAGTTAGGAATAATATTTTTGGTGTTGTTAATTTAAGTTTTTTGTGATATTTTTATATTTGTAGTATGATTTGTTTGTTGTTTTGGTGGGTCTTATTTGTTTTATTTTTGCAAACATGGGTAGTGATATGATGGATTTTTTTAGGTAGTTTTTTGAGGTAGTGACATTCTTCTTTAGTAGTTTAGATTTTTTCATGTTATTAATTAGTTTGGGTTTTTTAGTTAATTTTATAGAGTAGTGGTTATTATTTATGAGTTAGTATAGGTGTTTTTTAGTTGTGTTTAGGGTCAGTTGTACAGTTGAGTTTAGCAAGTTGGATTGATTTATCTCTTCTGCTAGTTTTTGTGATTTGTTGTGTGGAATTCTATATGGTTGTTTTTAGTTTTAGTTCTATTTTTATGATGTGATAAGAATTGTTAGTGAAAAGAGTCTAGTGTTCTTTGTTTGTATGGTGGAGTTTTTTAGTTTGTGTTTATTTTTTGGTTTTTTGTTAATGATAATAAAGTTTTTATTTTGGGGTTAATTCGTGATTACTTGAAAGATTTTAGGGACATTTCAATTTTTTTATGTGGGTGTGCTGTATGAAGAGAGTAATTTATTTGTTTTTCATTATGTTGGTGGCGTGGTGGGTAGAGGGCATTTTTGTAGTAGTTATTTTAAATGTTTGAAGGGTTTTGGCACTTAAAATACTTGTTTTGAAGGAAGTTTGAAATCTTTGGGGTTAGTTACAGTGGGATTTTAAAATTTTATTTTTAATTAGGTTTTTTAAGGTTTAATTACAGTTAACAGTTGTGATTTTTTTTGTTGTTTTAGTACTAGAAGTGAATTTTGATTTTGTATGTAGTGATGGGATTATTGTATATGGCATACTAGTGTTGACTGGGATTTAAATTTCTGTGGTTCTGATGTGTTAGGTTAAAATGTTTATGTATTTCAAAACACATGGGATTTTGCTTTTTATTTGGTTAGAGACAGGTCTTTTTAAGTTTAGTGGGATTCTGGGCATGTATTTGAGGTCTTTTAAGAGAATTGGTCAAGGGATTATTTTCACTATATTTGGTAGTTTGATTGTGGGTAATCAGAGTTGGCTTTTTTTGGTGCAATTTTTTTGAGTTTTCTTTTTTGAAGTTCATGTATTTGTGTGGTTAGGGCAGTGGTGTTTCTGGTGTAATTCTAAGCATCCATTGTTGTTTGTGTGTTCCAGCTGCTCCGCTCATATTACACTGAGACCCTCTCACAGAGCGGCCAACAGCTCTGCTGAGATTGTGCCCTGATGTTTGGTTTTCTTTGTGAGAGCTGACTGAGACACAGCAGCCCAGGGACAGCAGGAAATTCCCTGAGGGCAGGACGGCCTTCCTTTGCACCTGACGCAGATTCTCGACCCCGGAAGTCCCAGAGATAAGTAGAGGGCTACGAGCCACAGAAGGGATGAAAGCGGGGTGCCGTGTGGGGACTCACCGGGAGGGGTCTGGAGTCAGCTCTGTGGACTGGGATGGCCCAGATGTGACACTTTAGGCCACATCAAGGGAAAGTCTCTGTTTTGATCACAGTGCTGAGGTGTGCAAGGCAGAGCAGTCCTAGGCCATGTTGTCACTTGTCTGTTGTGCACTCTGTGTCTTTTGGGTGTCTCATGTGTAATGTCTTCTGCCTTAGCCCTTTGAGGAGCCTCTTGGAAACACCAGGCATCGTTCTTAACATCTCCCTATTCCTCAGCCCAGCACCTTTGACTCAGGAGCTCACACGCGCATCAGAATCGCATCTCTCTTCAGAAGCATCCAGTCCGAGGTCTTTTCAGGTCTTGTTCTGAGCTGTACTAACAGCTGTGCACCGCAGTGATCCCTTATGGTGGACTAGGCTTTGTAAGAATGCCGAGCTAGGTCGAGGTATCTGACTGTAGGGTTCTCGGGCATCCATCTTTGCAGTTCTCGGATGAAGCAGTTCTGCTGGCATCTTTTTGCTGCCGGGTTCTTTGAGCCTCATCGGCTCCCCATCGGTCTTACCTCAGTCATCTCCTTCCTCATTCTCTCGGCCCTCAGGATCCTTCTTCTTGCCGAGCCTTTTTTCTGTCCCTGTTGTGTCCTTCTCATTGGTGGTGTCCTGTGTCACAGGTGCCACGGTGTGCGTTTGGCCCTGCGCTGCTCTGCCCTGCTGCGTGGCCTGGGTGTAGGGGTAATAGGACATGTCCTGGGGACTTGAAATTTGCAGTGTAGGGTGTAGTGGGAGTGTAGAGGGTATTTCTAGATGGGCACAAGATGCCTGGAGCTTTTAAGTTATCCTGCAGCACTCTGTTTTGTCCTAACTCTCTTTCAGATGCGGATGGATTAGATCCGTGGCGGAGGGCCCCATCCCGGGTGAGGGGCTCGGCCCCAAGCAGGTCAGTCATCGTTTAACTTCAGAGGGGCAGCGTAAAGGGTGACTGTATTACAGCGCTGTTCTTTGCATTTGTTTTAGGAAGCATGGCTGCATTGCAGCAGTCAGGGTGAAGCAAACAAGGTGAGTGTTGATCGGCGGACAGAAGCAGTTGCTGTTGCTCAAGTCTTGCTTGCTGGTGCAACGGTAAGTGTCCATTATGGTGTGTTTTAGGGGGTCCACTTGCATCACGCCAAACTCCCCTCAGTGACCTGACGACGGAGCCGCTTCGCCTGTCTTGTGAGCCCTCGAGGAGCATGATAGGACTCCGTGATGAAGCCTCGATCTTTTCTGTTTGAAGGCGCCATCCGGGTAGACTGCGGTAAGGGCTGAGGATTTGTGATGGGTCCGGGAGGTAGGGAGAAGGAGCGAGGGTCCACTCAAGGTCAAGCCATGCCGCATCACCTCATCTCCTCTTAACCCAGGTATACCCTGCGACGTTGGCATGCAGCTCGAGGATCCGGGCATTCTTGGGAGACGGTGAGCAGCAGAATTGTCAGGTGTTGGCAGTCGTGCTGCCAAGGCCATGCGTTCACGTTTGGTTTCTTTTATTGTAGCCGACTGAGAGACAACAGCCTGCTGCCGGCGGGAAATTCCTCGAGGGCAAGGCGGCCTTGTTTTGCACCCAACGCCGATTGGCATTCCCAGACATCAAAGAGATAAGTGGAGGGCTGTGAGCCACAGAGGGGTTGAAAGCGGGGCGGGCGGTCAGGAGTTAGCGGGAGGGTTTTTTGAGTCCGATTTGCATTCCAGGATGGCGAAGGTGTGGCCCCTTAGGCTACCTAAAGGGAAAGTCTCACTTTTGATTGTGGTGCTGAGCTGTGCAGGGCAGAGCAGTCCCAGGCTATGTGGAGTCACTTTTCTGTTGTGCACTCTGTGTCTTTTGGGCGTCTCACATTTCGTGTCGCTTTCCGTAGCCCTGCAAGGGACCTTTTGGAAACCCTGGCTTTGGTCTTAGCATTTGGGATCTCTGCGTTCCTTGGCTCAGCGCCTTTAACTCAGGAGCATGCACATGCGTTGGAATTGCATCCCTCTTCAGAAGCATCCAGTCCGAGGTCTTTTCAGGTCTTGTTCTGAGCTGTACTGACAGCTGTGCACCGCAATGATCCCTTATGGCAGATTAGGCCTTGTAAGAATGCCGAGCTAGGTCGAGGTATCTGACTGTAGGGTTCTCGGGCATCCATCTTTGCGGTTCTTGGAGGAAGCAGTTCTGTTGGCATCTTCTTGCTGCCAGGTTCTCCGAGCCTCATTGGCTTCTCATTGGTCTTACCTCAGTCATCTCCTTCCTCATTCTCTCGGCCCTCAGGATCCTTCTTCTTGCCGAGCCTTTTTTCTGTCCCTGTTGTGTCCTTCTCATTGGTGGTGTCCTGTGTCACAGGTGCCACGGTGTGCGTTCGGCCCTGCGCTGCTCTGCCCTGCTGCGTGGCCTGGGTGTAGGGGTAATAGGACATGTCCTGGGGACTTGAAATTTGCAGTGTAGGGTGTAGTGGGAGTGTAGAGGGTATTTCTAGATGGGCACAAGATGCCTGGAGCTTTTAAGTTATCCTGCAGCTCTCTGACTTTTGTCCTAACTCTCTTTCAGATGCGGATGGATTAGATCCGTGGCAGAGCCCACCAAGGAGGAAACAGTTGTGTGTGAGAGACGTGCACACTGAAGGTACTTGGCAAAATGTTTACCTTTGTCCTGGATTTTTTGTTTTTTTGAGTTTTCTACAAGGTTTTAATCATCAGCTTGTTAAAATTTATTGTTAAGGAGTGAAACATGAGAGGCTTCCAAGTTATACACACCAAAGTCAACTTTTTTTTAATATATATGAGGCTTATATTTTGTTTTTGAGACTTTCCTTTATTGCTAACTTTATTGTAAAAGTCCTATTTTAAAATAAGCTGTTTCAGTAATGTGTTCATGGTACAAAAACCATCTAATGTCAGCAGGTGAAAAGCACTGGCAGCAACATGGCATGTCCTTAATTTTTATCAGCAAAAATTGATCCTAACTTAACTTAAAACTTTTGTTTTTCTGCTGCTAATAAGGTTAATATAGGAGTTTATTAGCTTTTGCTGCCCTTTACTGATATTAAAGGTCATTAAAAAATTGCTGTACTCTTCTAAAATAAATAGAGTTTTTAGACCTCCCTCATTCTCCCCAAACTAGAAGCATATGAATTGATTTTTGATCTTCTTTCTTTTGGTTTCTGTGGCTTTTTAAGCTGCATGGAGCCAGGTGTCTGTGGACATGTGGCACCCAGGGAATGGTGGTGGGAAGGAACTGGTCAGAAATCCAGATGCAGCAGTGGATTGGGAGCTGGTGATCCTGCCTCAGTCGCACCCTCCTGCCCAGTCTGTGTAATGATAGTATTCCTATTTCTCTTCCTGAACCTGCAGTTTGAGGAGGACGGAAGTCTTTGTATTGATGGAAAGAGGAACACCAGGGAAAAACTTCTGCTTGTGTCCTCAGAGAGCAGTGGGAAGAGCCCGAGAGAAATATTGGCTGCTTGAGGGATCCTTGTGTCCGCTCTGGAATAAATCCCTGCATCTCCTCAGACCTGCTGGTTTGCAGCAAAATTTGGACACATTTTGCTGCTATGTTGGTTCTTAATAACTGGAAATCCCTGGATTTCTGGATGATTTCCATAGGTTCTCCTATTTAGTAGGAGCTGCAGAGTGAGGTTAGTGTTCTGAGGGAGGCCCTGGCAAAGCTGCCAAAGGCAAGGAACATGGAGGGTGCAGGGAGCATCCGAGGGGATTCTCCCACCTGAGTTTCTCACGGCCAGTACAGTGCTGGCTGTACTGCTGGATGTTGAACCTGGGTTTGGGGTGTTCTCCTGCAGTCCCAGCTCCAACTGCTGCCCCTGTGCCCAGACCTTGCCATGTCCCGGCACTAAACCCAGGCAGCTGCGTGTGCTTTTCCAGCCCTTTAATGCCACGGGGAGTCCCAGATTGCCAGAGCTCCCCAATGCACAGCCTGGACTCACTCTCTGGGAGAGGCACTTCCATCTGCCTGAAGCAAGGATGTCCTGCCCAGGTTTGCCACTTTATTCCTGTTGTTTTTCCTCTTCCAGGTAGTTGGCAAAAATGGAGAGAGCCACTGGGAAGCAAAGCCACTGGAAGGCCTTATACCCCGTCCAAGGTACTTCTTTTCTCTCTGACGCCTGGATAATTGCTTGACCATAACCAGAGACTGTCCATTTGATTTTCCAATAAATGGTTACTTTCAGCTGGAGTGTGTTCCTGGGGTCATCCTCCTCCTTCTCTGTTGGAACGGCATGTTGTTAACACGGAGGCAGGAGGTCTGCAGTGAAAGGCTGCTCCCCAAAAAGAGGGCCAGCCTGTTTATTTCTTCCATTTTTATACGTTTGTGGGTCTGGTTATGGATTGGCTTCTGAGGTTACTACCCCTTCACCCCACTGGCCAGACCAGCTGTCAACCAACATTATTTTCAGGCTAGAAATATGTAAACAAAGGACAGTGAACAAAAACAAGAACGGTTGCTTATGTTCCAAAGTGTGAGAAAGTGAAAAACTGACCCTTCATATTGAACAGAAACTAAAGATCTGACTCCATCTTATGAACAAGTAGAAGGCTTTAAAAAAACTCAGAAAAACCAGGGCAACACTCCTCCTCCATGGATTTGTAAATAAAGTTCCTGACTTTTGCCAAGTAGACTTTTGTTATTCTGAGAATTGTGGCTCTTTTGTTCCGTTGAAACTTCCCCACTCTGCCAAGAGTTTCAGATGTCAAATACAAGTAAGACTGGAGTTTCTTTGCATTGTTACTCCCACAAAATACAGATCATTCTTGGATAGGAGAAACTTGACATGTTTAGTTCACGCTACCCTTTAAAATCAGAGCAGAGGAAGCAGATTTTAAATAATCATAAGCTTCCACCAACTTCCTGCCTGTTCCAAAAGTTTTTACTTATAGAAATTCCTGAGGTTGTTTTCCAGGCAAGTTGGGATTTACATGTTATTCGTTCCTTTTATTTGATGTTTTTCCTCTCTCTGATTTTAGTAAGGGAATATTTATTTCTTCGAATATTCCATACTAATTGGAATTTTTGTACAGCTTAGGGCACATTGCCAAGGAAATGTACCAAATTAATGTTAGTAAATCAAGCATTGTTCAGCACCGTATCCACAGAATTCTGTAAATTCCCAGGAAAACTTGCTGAGTCTTTAGATGCCATAATGAATCTCTCTGTAAAGTTAAATTTACTGCATTTTAAATTACATGAATCCCATTAAAACTTAAATCCTGGCCTAATTGCTGTTCCTTGGATGCCATGTTGTGGTTCTTTCCTGTCTTGGTACATTTGTTTCCCACTAAAATAGAATTTGTTTCCAAGCAAAACTAGTAATTGTCTCCCTTATTTTCTGGGAGGCACTGGGTTTTTTTCCCCTATCCCTACATCACTGAGGATGCTCCCAGAGCTGTGTTAGGCAAGGGCATGATGTGAGAGTGACATTTATTTAATTTTGTATTTTTTTAACTTATTGTTTAGTGTATTTTTTTTAATGGTTTGTTTTTGGGTTTTATTTCTTAATAATTTCTTCTTTTTTATGGTATTATTTTATTTTGTTCTATTTTTAAATTTTATTTTATGTTTTGCATTTTTAAATGTTTTTATTTGTTAATTAATTTTATTTAAATTTATTATTTGTCTTTTACTTTTCAAAATCACTTGTAAATTGTTTTAATTTTTTTATATTTGTTTATAGGTTAATAATTTTAAATGTTATTTATTTTGTATTTTCTATTTTTGTCTTTTATTTTTAAATTTTTATTTTGTTTTTAATTTTTAATGTAATTTAAAAATATTTTTCTTTTAGGTTTACATTTTATTTTTTTAATTACTTCAAATATTTTTAGGGTTTATTTTTAATATTTTTAAATTTTATTTTAAATTTTTTCATTTTACATTTTCATGGTTCCTGTTTTCTTCTTTTTTTTTTTTTTTCCCCCTTTACTATTTCTTACCCCAAGTATGGGAAAGTTTGGCTGTTGGCAACAAAGAAATTAAAAAACGACATCCATGTCCACGGGACGTCTGGATATAATTGAGAGTGCAGTTAACAAAACTTCTGTATTTTCTGCTAAATTAAAAAACCTGAATGGAGAAAGCCGTGAACACCATGGTGCCATCTTTTGTCCTTTTAACCCCCTAATAGGTCTCATTCTACCCATTTTCAGTATTGCCACCAGTAACTTGATGTTGAGATGTATTTCAGACATAGCAATAAAACAAAATAAACTTTTTGTTTTCTAGCTCTCCAAACCTCATTGTTTATTAACCAGAAAACCAAAATGAAGAAAAAAAAAACCAAAACAACCACTACAAACAACTAAAAAACCCCAAACAACAACAACAACAAAACACAAAAAGAAAATATACTAATATTATCTTAATAAAAATTAAATTTTTACCCCTTTGAAAAATAGGCTAATGTAATTCTGATTAAATGTGGTTCTAATGTGTTAGGTTAATGAATTCATATAGTGTAAAATATAAACCAACAACAACAACAACAAAAAATCAAAAAACCCCTGCAAAATATAAATAAGTTTAAATATACAATAAAAATAAAAATATAAAATATAAAACATATATCAGGAATATAAATAAATATATATAATATGAAGTATTACATATATTTTCCCAATAAATTATAACATATTAGAATATATTTTCTTAAAAATATATATTAACCAAAAATAGAAATGTTCATTACATATATAAATAAAAAATTATAAATATAAAATATATTGAAATATAGCTTTAAATAAAGACTTTTTTGGTTTTAATTTGGTTTGAGACCGGGTTCTCATAGTTTTGGCCGGGAGTCTTTCAGAGCTTAGAGGATTTTTGGAAAGGTGTCGGGCACTTTCTTTTTTGCCTCCGTTCTCTGCCTGTCCCCAGCATGCGTTGCAGCCCCGGGCTGAGCTCTGCAGCAGTTCTGCTGCCTTGTGGACAGAGAGCAGTGCTGCAGCTCTACCCTGTGCCCATCTCCACCGTACGTTGCAGTCCCTGGCTGAGCTCGGCGGCAGCGCTGCCACCTGACCTTCCAAAGATGGCAGCAAAAAGGGCGAGAAAAGCAAGGATCCCGACTGCACCTAGCTAGCTGCCCACGTGCAAACCTGACGTCGCCCGAGCATGATTTTTCGTGGCGATTCCAGGTGTGCAGACACGGGCTGTGGGCTCACCAGCGGCATGGGAAAGCGGGGGCCTGGAGGGTGCCAACAAGCCCTGGTGGGGACACCTCTCTGCTGAGGTCTGGCTGCAGCCTCATTCTTGGGAGTGGCCCCTGTGCCGGGCGTGCCGGGAGCCCGTCCCGCCACCTCCCCATCCTGCCGTATCTTTCCAGTCCCACCGTATCCCCTCCGTGTCCCCGCCGTCTTCACTCCTTTCTGGCCTGAGGAAATTGAGGAAAACACAAAAAAAATTGGGGCAGAACAGGTGAAGGAGCCACCTGACCTATCCCCGTGCCTGCTGTGCAGCAGCTGCCTGCAGCCAGAGCAGCCAGCAGAAGGAGGTAGCTGCTCTCTTTGCCAGGAAATGAGAGGTGCAGAGGTGGAAAACACGGTTTTCCTCACTGTGTTATGTTGTGATGCTGCTGCCGGAGGAAAGGGCTTGAGGGTGCAAAGCCCTGACCAGCAAGGTGGGAAATGGGAGACAAAGAAGGGTCAGGCTAGGGATGGAGTTAAAATGGGCTGGGGTTAAATTGCTTTCTGGGGCTGCTGCAAACAGAAAGCTTGTTGGTTGCCTATGTAGCCAGCATGCAGATAAGGGATAGCTGAAGTACTGCACTATGTCCACAAGGTGGCAGTACTGGGATGGGAACATGGGAGAGCTGCAGTACCGCACTGTGTCCACAAGGCAGCAGCACTGGGGGCCCAGCTCACTGGGGCTCCTTTAGGAGGGGAACGGGGGAGAGCTGTGGTACTGAACTGTGTCCACAAGGCGGCAGCACTGCAGACACTTTCCCACCTTTTTCATTACTGTCTTACACTTTGCACCAGTTGGTGTTGTCCATGTATACCCAGCAATAGCAAAACTCTCACTACCTAATTTGCATGGTTTCTGTGTGAGAGCTATGAAGAACACAAAGCTTTGCTTTTCAAAGTGAACAGTGAAGTCTGCTTTTGATTGCTGTGTCTTGCATTCTGGGGCTGCTCCAAAGACAAATCTTGTTGATGGTCTGTGTACCCAGCAAGGAGAAAAGCGAGAGCGACAGTATTGCACTATGTGAACAAGGTGGCAGCACCGGAGGCCCATCATACTGAGGTTCCTTTAGGGGGAGAACATGGGAGAGCTGCAGTACTGCACTGTGTCCACAAGGGGGAAGCACTGAGATGGAAAGGAGGGGAAGCTGCAGTACCTCACTGAGTCCACAAGGTGACAGCATTGGGACAGGAATAAGAAGGAGCTGCAGTACCGCTCTGTGTCCAAAAGGCGGCAGCACTGAGACAGGAGTTTTGAAGAGCTGCAGTACCGCACTGTGACCACAAGGGGGCAGAACCAGGACGGGCACAGAGGAGAGCTGCAGTACCGCACTGTCACCACAAGATGGCTGCACTGGGACGAGAATGAGGGAGAGCTGCAGTACCGCTCTGTGTCCATAAGGGGGCAGCACTGGGTCGGGCACATGTAGAGCTGCAGTACCACACTGTGTCCACAAGGGGGAAGCACTGGGACGGACACAGGGAAGAGCTGCAGTACCGCACTGCGACCACAATAAGGCAGAACCGGGATGGGCATAGAGCAGAGCTGCAGAACCGCATTGTGTCCTCAAGGTAGTAGCACTAGGGGCCCAGCTCACTGCGGCTCCTGTAGAAAAGGCACGGGGGAAAGTTGCATTACCGCGCTGTGTTTAAAAGCTGGCAGCACTGCGACGGGAATGAGGGAGAGCTGCAGTACTGCTCTGTGTCCAGAAAGGGACAGCATTTGACAGGCATGGGAGAGACCTGCAGTACTGAACTGTGTCCACAAGGGGGCAGCACAGAGAAAGGAAAGAAAAATAGCTGCAGTACCGCATTGTGTCCACAATGGAGCAACACTTAGACAGGAGTTTTGAAGAGCGGCAGTACTACATTGTGTCTACAAGAGGGCAGCACTGAGACAGGAATTTTGAAGAGCTGCAGTACCGCACTGTGTCCACGAGGGGGCAGCACTGAGACAGGAAAAAAAAATAGCTGCAGATCCGCACTGTGTCCACAAGGGGGCAGCACTGAGACAGGAATTTTAAGGAGCTGCAGTACCACACTGTGTCCACAAGGGAGCAGCACTGAGGAATTTTGAAGAGCTGCATTAATGCACTGTGTCCACAAGGAGGCAGCACTGAGACAGGAAATAAAATAGCTGCAGTACCGCATTATGTCCACAAGGGGGCAGCACTGAGACAGTAATTTTGAAGAGCTGCAGTACCACACTGTGTCCACAAGGGGGCAGCACTGAGAACGGAAAGAAAAATAGCTGCAGTACCAGACAGTGTGCACAAAGGGGGCAGCACTGAGACAAGAATTTTGAAGAGCTGCAGTACCGCACTGTGTCCAAAAGAGGGCAGCACAAAGAAAATAATTTTGAAGAGCTGCATTAATGCACTGTGTCCACAAGCGGGCAGCACTGAGACAGGAAAAAAAAATAGCTGCAGTACCAGACAGTGTGCACAAAGGGGGCAGCACTGAGACAGGAATTTTCAAGAGCTGCATTATTGCACTGTGTCCACAAGGGGGAAGTACTGAGACAGGAAAGAAAAATAGCTGCAGTACCGCACTGTGTCCACAAGGGGGCAGCACTAAGACAGGAGTTTTGAAGAGCTGCAGTACCGCAAGGTGTCCACAAGGGGGCAGCACTGATACAGGAAGGAAAAATAACTGCAGTACCGCACTGTGTCCGCAAGGGGGCAGCACTAAGATAAGAGTTTTGAAGAGCTGCAGTACCACACTGTGTCCACAAGGGGGCAGCACTGAGACAAGAATTTTGAAGAGCTGCAGTACCGCACTGTGTCCACAAGGGGGCAGCACTGAGATAAGAGTTTTGAAGAGCTGCAGTACCACACTGTGTCCACAAGGGGGCAGCACTGAGACAGGAATTTTGAAGAGCTGCAGTACCACACTGTGTCCACAAGGGGGCAGCACTGAGACAGGAAGGAAAAGTAGCTGCAGTACCGCACTGTGTCCACAAGGGGGTAACACTGAGACAGGAAAGTAAAATAGCTGCAGTACCGCTCTGAGTCCAAAAGGCGGCAGCACTGAGACAGGAATTTTGAAGAGCTGCAGTACCGCTCTGTACTGCTGAAGAGCTGCAGTACCGCTTCCACAAGAAGGCAGAACCGGGATGAGCATAGAGGAGAGTTGCACAACCGATTGTGTCAACAAGTGGTAGTACAAGGTGCCCAGCTCACTGCGGCTCCCATAGAAAAGGCACAGGGGAAAGCTGCAGTACCGCGCTGTGTTTAAAAGCTGCCAGCACTGCGACGGGAATGAGGGAGAGCTGCAGTACTGCTCTGTGTCCAGAAAGGGGCAGCATTTGACGAGCATGGGAGTGAACAGCAGTACTGCACTGTGTCCATAAGAGGGCAGCACTGAGACAGGAATTTTGAAGAGCTGCATTACCGCACTGTCTCCACAAGGGGGCAGCACTGAGACAAGAATTTTGAAGAGCTGCAGAACCGCACTGTGTCCACAAGGGGGCAGCACTGGGACAGGAATTTTGAAGAGCTGAAGTACCGCACTGTGTCCATAAGGGAGCAGCACTAAGACAGGAAAGAAAAACAGCTGCAGTACCGCACTGTGTCCACAAGGGGGCAGCACTGAGACAGGACTTTTGAAGAGCTGCAGTATCTCACTGTGTCCACAAGTGGGCAGCACTAAGACAGGAAAGAAAAACAGCTGCAGTACCGCTCTGTGTCCACAAGAAGGAAGCACTGAGACAGGAAAGAAAAATAGCTGCAGTACCGCACTGTGTCCACAAGGGGGCAGCACTGAGACAGGAAAGAAAAATAGCTGCAGCACTGATCAGTGTCCAAAACGCGGCAGCACTGAGATAGGAGTTTTGAAAAGCTGCAGTACCGTACTGTGACCACAAGGTGGCAGAACCGGGATCGGCACAGAGGAGAGCTGCAGTACCGCACTGTGACCACAAGATGGCTGCACTGGGACGAGAATGAGGGAGAGCAGCAGTACCGCTCTGTGTCCATAAGGGGGCAGCACTGGTTAGGGCACATGTAGAGCTGCAGTACCACACTGTGTCCACAAGGGGGAGCACTGGGACAGACACAAGGAAGAGCTGAAGTACTGCACTGTGTCCACAAGAAGGCAGAACCGGGATGGGCATAGAGGAGAGCTGCAGAACCGCATTGTGTCCTCAAGGTAGTAGCACTAGGGGCCCAGCTCACTGCGGCTCCTGTAGAAAAGGCACGGGGGAAAGTTGCAGTACCGCGCTGTGTTTAAAAGCCGGAAGCACTGTGACGGGAATGAGGGAGAGCTGCCGCACTGCTCTGTGTCCATGAAAGGGACAGCATTTGACGGGCATGGGAGAGACCTGCAGTACTGCACTGTGTCCACAAGAGGGCAGCATAGAGACAGGAATTTTCAAGAGCTGCAGTACCGCACTGTGTCCACAAGTGGGCACCACTGACACAGGAAAGAAAAATAGCTGCAGTACCACACTGTGTGCACAAGGGGGCATCACTGAGACAGGAAAGAAAAACAGCTGCAGTACCGCACTGTGTCCACAAGGGGGCAGCACTGAGACGGGAGTTCTGAAGAGCTGCAGTACCACACTGTGTCCACAAGGGGGCAGCACTGAGACAGGAATTTTGAAGAGCTGCAGTACCGCTCTGTGTCCAAAAGGCGGCAGCACTGAGACAGGAAAGAGAAATAGCTGCAGTACAGCGCTGTATCCACAAGGGGGCAGCACTGAGACAGGAATTTTAAAGAGCTGCAGTACCGCACTGTGTCCACAAGGGGCCAGAACTAAGACAGGAATTTTGAAGAGCTGCAGTACCGCACTGTGTCCACAAGGGGGCAGCACTGGGACAGTCACAAGGAAGAGCTGCAGTACCGCACTGTGTCCACAAGAAGGCAGAACCGGGATGGGCATAGAGGAGAGCTGCAGAACCGCATTGTGTCAACAAGGTGGTAGCACAAGGTGCCCAGCTCACTGCGGCTCCTATAGAAAAGGCACGGGGGAAAGCTGCAGTACCGCCTTGTGTTTAAAAGGTGGCAGCACTGGAACAGGAACGAAGGAGAGCTGCAGTACTGCTCCGTGTCCACAAGGGGGCAGCACTGAGATGGGCACCAGGAAGAGCTGCAGTACCACACTGTGTCAACAAGGAGGCAGCACTGACGGGCATGGGAGAGAGCTGCAGCAGAGCACTGTGTCCACAAGGGGGATGCACTGAGAAAGAAATTTTTTAGAGCTGCAGTACCACATTGTGTCCACAAAGGGGCAGCACTGATACAGGAATTTTGAAGAGCTGCAGTACCGCACTGTGTCCACAAGGGGGCAGCACTGAGACAGGAAAAAAAACAGCTGCAGTACCGCAGTGTTTCCACAAGGGGGCAGAACTGAGACAAGGATTTTGAAGAGCTGCAGTACCACACTGTGTCCACAAGGGGGCAGCACTGAGACAGGAATTTTGAAGAGCTGCGGTACCCCACTCTGTCCACAAGAGGGCAGCACTGGGATAGGGATTTTGAAGAGCAACAGTACTGCACTGTGTCCACAAGGCGGCAGCACTGAGGCAGGAAAGAAAAATAGCTGCAGTAGAGCACTGTGTCCACATGGGGGCAGAACTGAGACAGGACTTTTGAAGAGCTGCAGTACCGCACTGTGTCCACAAGGGGGCAGGACTGAGACAGGAATTTTGACGAGGTGCATTATTGCACTATGTCCAGAAGGGGGCAGCACTGAGACAGGAATTTTGAAGAGCTGCATTATTGCACTGTGTCCACAAGGGGGCAGCACTGAGGCAGGAAAGAAAAATAGCTGCAGTACCGCGCTGTGTCCAAAAGAGGGCAGCGCTGAGACAGGAAAGAAAAATAGCTGCAGTACCGCTCTGTGTTTAAAATGCGGCAGCACTGAGACAGGAGTTTTGAAGAGCTGCAGTACCGCACTGTGACCACAAGGGGGCAGAACCAGGACGGGCACAGAGGAGAGCTGCAGTACTGCACTGTCACCACAAGATGGCTGCACTGGGACGAGAATGAGGGAGAGCTGCAGTACCGCTCTGTGTCCATAAGGGGGCAGCACTGGGTCGGGCACATGTAGAGCAGCAGTACCACACTGTGTCCACAAGGGGGATGCACTGAGACAGGAATTTTGAAGAGCTGCAGTACCGCACTGTGTCCTCAAGGGGGCAGCACTGAGACAGGAAAGAAAAATAGCTGCAGTACCGCACTGTGTCCACAAGGGGGCAGCACTGAGAAAGTAACTTTGAAGGGATGCAGTACCGCACTTTGTCCAGAAGGGGGCAGAACTGAGACAGGGAAGAAAAATGGCTGCAGTACCGCACTGTGTCCACAAGGGGGCAGCACTGAGAGAGACGTTTTGAAGACCTGCATTATTGCACTGTATCCGCAAGGGGGCAGCACTGAGACAGGAATTTTGAAGAGCTGCAGTACCGCACAGTGTCCACAAGGGGGCAGCACAGAGACAGGAAACAAAAATAGCTGCATTACCGCACTGTGTCCACAAGGGGGCAGCACTGACACAAGAAAGAAAAATAGCTGCAGTACCACACTGTGTGCATAAGGGGGCAGCACTGACAGGAAAAAAAAAAAAGCTGCAGTATCGCACTGTGTCCACAAGGGGGCAGCACTGAGACAGGAGTTCTGAAGAGCTGCAGTACCACATTGTGTCCACAAGGGGGCAGCACTGAGACAGAAATTTTGAAGAGCTGCAGTACCGCTCTGTGTCCACAAGAAGGCAGAACCGGGATGGGCATAGAGGAGAGCTGCAGAACCGCATTGTGTCCTCAAGGTAGTAGCACTAGGGGCCCAGCTCACTGCGGCTCCTGTAGAAAGGCACAGGGGAAAGTTGCAGTACCGCGCTGTGTTTAAAAGGTGGCAGCACTGTGACGGGAATGAGGGAGAGCTGCAGTACTGCTCTGTGTCCATGAAAGGGACAGCATTTGACGGGCATGGGAGAGACCTGCAGTACTGCACTGTGTCCACAAGAGGGCAGCATAGAGACAGGAATTTTCAAGAGCTGCAGTACCGCACTGTGTCCACAAGTGGGCATCACTGACACAGGAAAGAAAAATAGCTGCAGTACCACACTGTGTGCATAAGGGGGCATCACTGAGACAGGAAAGAAAAACAGCTGCAGTACCGCACTGTGTCCACAAGGGGGCAGCACTGAGACGGGAGTTCTGAAGAGCTGCAGTACCACACTGTGTCCACAAGGGGGCAGCACTGAGACAGGAATTTTGAAGAGCTGCAGTACCGCTCTGTGTCCAAAAGGCGGCAGCACTGAGACAGGAAAGAGAAATAGCTGCAGTACAGCGCTGTATCCACAAGGGGGCAGCACTGAGACAGGAATTTTAAAGAGCTGCAGTACCGCACTGTGTCCACAAGGGGGCAGAACTAAGACAGGAATTTTGAAGAGCTGCAGTACCGCACTGTGTCCACAAGGGGGCAGCACTGGGACAGACACAAGGAAGAGCTGCAGTACCGCACTGTGTCCACAAGAAGGCAGAACCGGGATGGGCATAGAGGAGAGCTGCAGAACCGCATTGTGTCAACAAGGTGGTAGCACAAGGTGCCCAGCTCACTGCGGCTCCTATAGAAAAGGCACGGGGGAAAGCTGCAGTACCGCCTTGCATTTAAAAGGTGGCAGCACTGGGACAGGAATGAAGGAGAGCTGCAGTACTGCTCCGTGTCCACAAGGGGGCAGCACTGAGATGGGCACCAGGAAGAGCTGCAGTACCACACTGTGTCAACATGGGGGCAGCACTGACGGGCATGGGAGAGAGCTGCAGCAGAGCACTGTGTCCACAAGGGGGATGCACTGGGACAGGCACGGGGGAGAACCTAAGTGCCACACTGTATCCTTGAAGAGCTGCAGTACCACACTGTGTCCACAAGGGAGATGCACTGAGACAGGAATTTTGAAGAGCTGCAGTACCGCACTGTGTCCACAAGGGGGCAGCACTGAGACAGGAAAGAAAAATAGCTGCAGTACCGCACTGTGTCCTCAAGGGGGCAGCACTAAAACAGGAGTTTTGAAGAGCTGCAGTACCACACTGTGTCCACAAGGGGGCAGCACTGAGACAGGAATTTTGAAGAGCTGCAGTACCGCACTGTGTCCACAAGGGGGCAGCAGTTGGACAGGAATTTTGAAGAGCTGCATTATTGCACTGTGTCCACAAGGGGGCAGCACTGATACATGAAAGAAAAATAGCTGCAGAACCGCATTGTGTCTACAAGGGGGCAGCACTGAGACAGGAATTTTCAAGAGCTGCATTATTGCACTGTGTCCACAAGGGGGCAGCACTGAGACAGGAAAGAAAAATAGCTGCAGTACCGCTCTGTGTTTAAAATGCGGCAGCACTGAGACAGGAGTTTTGAAGAGCTGCAGTACCGCACTGTGAC
Organism: Prinia subflava; assembly: GCF_021018805.1. Classification (NCBI taxonomy): domain Eukaryota; kingdom Metazoa; phylum Chordata; class Aves; order Passeriformes; family Cisticolidae; genus Prinia; species Prinia subflava. Next base: position 7,095,648 of record NC_086269.1, read on the forward strand.
CACAAGGCGACAGAACAGGAACGGGCACAGAGGAGAGCTCGAGTTCCGCACTGTGACCACAAGATGGCAGCACTGGGACGAGAATGAGGGAGAGCTGCAGTACCTCTCTGTGTCCGTAAGGGGGCAGAACTGGGTCGGGCACATGTAGAGCTGCAGTACCACACTGTGTACACAAGGGGGCAGCACTGGGACAGACACAAGAAAGAGCTGCAGTACCGCACTGTGTCCACAAGAAGGCAGAACCGGGATGGGCTTAGAGCAGAGCTGCAGAACTGCATTGTGTCAACAAGGTGGTAGAACAAGATGCCCAGCTCACTGCGGCTCCTATAGAAAAGGCACGGGGGAAAGCTGCAGTACCGCCTTGTGTTTAAAAGGTGGCAGCACTGGGACCGGAATGAAGGAGAGCTGCAGTACTGCTCCGTGTCCACAAGGGGGCAGCACTGAGATGGGCACCAGGAAGAGCTGCAGTACCACACTGTGTCAACAAGGAGGCAGCACTGACGGGCATGGCAGAGAGCTGCAGCAGAGCACAGTGTCCACAAGGGGGATGCACTGGGACAGGCACGGGGGAGAACCTAAGTGCCACACTGTGTCCACAAGGGGGCAGCACAGGAACGGGCACCGGGGAGAGCTGAAGTACCGTACTGCGTCCACAAGAAGGCATAACCGGGACGGGCATAGAGGAGAGGTGCAGAACCGCATTGTGTCCTCAAGGTAGTAGCACTAGAGGCCCAGCTCACTGCGGCTCCTGTAGAAAAGGCACGGGGGAAAGTAGCAGTACCGCGCTGTGTTTAAAAGGTGGCAGCACTGTGAGGGGAATAAGGGAGAGCTGCAGTATTGCTCTGTGTCCTGAAACGGATAGCATTTGACGGGCATGGGAGAGACCTGCAGTACTGAACTGTGTCCACAAGGGGGCACCACTGAGATAGGAAAGAAAAATAGCTGCAGTATCGCACTGTGTCCACAAGTGGGCAGCACTGAGACAAGAATTTTGACAAGGTGCAGTACCCCACTGTGTCCACAAGGGGGCAGCACTGAGACAGGAAATAAAATTAGCTGCAGTACCGCATTGGGTCCACAAGGGGTCAGAACTGAGACATAGATTTTGAAGAGCTGCAGTACCGAACTGTGTCCACAAGGGGGCAGCACTAAGACAGGAGTTTTGAAGAGCTGCAGTACCACGCTGTGTCCACAAGGGGGAAGCACTGAGACAGGAATTTTGAAGAGCTGCAGTACCGCTCTGTGTCCACAAGGGGGCAGCACTGAGAAAGAAGTTTTGAAGAGCTGCAGTACCGCACTGTGTCCACAAGGGGGATGCACTGAGACAGGCGTTTTGAAATGCTGCAGTACCACGTTGTGTCCACAAGGGGGCAGCACTGAGATAGGAATTTTGAAGAGCTGCAGTACGGCAGTGTGTCCACAAGGGGGCAGCACTGAGACATAAAAGAAAAATTACTGCAGTATCGCACTGTGTCCACAAGGGGGCAGTACTGAGACAGGAAAGAAAACAGCTGCAGTACCGCACTGTGTCCACAAGGGGGCAGAAGTGAGACAAGAATTTTGAAGAGCTGCAGTACCACACTGTGTGCACAAGGGGGCAGCACTGAGACAGGACTTTTGAAGAGCTGCGGTAACCCAACTGTGTCCACAAGAGAGCAGCACTGGGATAGGAATTTTGAAGAGCTACAGTACTGCACTGTGTCTACAAGGGGGGAGCACTGAGACAGGAAAGAAAAATAGCTGCAGTACAGCACTGTGTCCACAAGGGGGCAGCACTGAGATAGGCGTTTTGAAGAGCTGCATTATTGCACTGTGTCCACAAGGGGGCAGCACTGAGACAGGAATTTTGAAGAGGTGCAGTACCACACTGTGTCCACAAGGGGGGTAGCACTGAAACAGGAAAGAAAAATAGCTGCAGTCCCGCACTGTGTCCACATGGGGCCAGCACTGAGACAGTAATTTTGAAGAGCTGCAGTACCGCTCTGTGTCGAGAAGTTGGCAGCACTGAGACAGGAATTTTGAAGAGCTGCATTATTGCACTGTGTCCACAAGGGGGCAGCACAGGGAAAGGAATTTTGAAGAGCCGCAGTACTGCACTGTTTCCACAAGGGGGCAGCACTGAGACAGGAAAGGAAAACCGCTGCAGTACCGCACTGTGTCCACAAGGGGGCAGCACTGAGATAAGAGTTTTCAAGAGCTGCAGTACCGCACTGTGTCCACAAGGGGGCAGCACTGAGACAGGAATTTTGAAGAGCTGCAGTACCGCACTGTGTCCACAAGGGGGCAGCACTGAGAAAGAAGATTTGAAGAGCTGCAGTACAGCACTGTGACCACAAGGGGGCAGAACCGGGATGGGCATAGAGGAGAGTTTCACAACCGCATTGTGTCAACAAGGTGGTAGCACAAAGTGCCCAGCTCACTGCGGCTCCTATAGAAAAGGCACGGGGGAAAGCTGCAGTACCGCCTTGTGTTTAAAAGTGGCAGCACTGGGACAGGAATGAAGGAGAGCTGCAGTACTGCTCCGTGTCCACAAGGGGGCAGCACTGAGATAGGCACCAGGAAGAGCTGCAGTACCACACTTTGTCAACAAGGGGGCAGCACTGACGGGCATGGGAGTGAGCTGCAGCAGAACACTGTGTCCACAAGGGGGATGCACTGGGACAGGAATTTTGAAGAGCTGCAGTATCGCACTGTGTCCACAAGGGGGAAGCACTGAGAAAGGAGTTTTGAAGAGCTGCAGTACCACATTGTGTCCACAATGGGGCAGTACTGAGACAGAAATTGTGAAGAGATACAGTAGCACACTGTGTCCACAAGGGGGCAGCACTGAGACAGAAATTTTGAAGAGCTGCATTATTGCACTGTGTCCACAAGGGAACAGCACTGGGACAGGAAAGAAAAAAACTGCAGACCCGCACTGTGTCCACAAGGAGGATGAATTGAGACAGGAAAGAGAAATAGCTGCAGTAACCGCATTGTGACCACAAGGGGACAGAACCGAGACGGGCACAGAGGAGAGCTGCAGTACCGCACTGTGACCACAAGTAAGCAGCACAGGGATGAGAATGAGGGAGAGCTGCAGTACCGCTCTGTGTCCATAAGGGGAGAGCACTGGGTAGGCCATATGTAGAGCTGCAGTACCACACTGTGTCCACAAGGGGGCAGCACTGGGATAAACACAAGGAAGACCTCTAGTACCGCACTTTGTGTCCACCATCCTCATCCGGCCACGTCGGCTTCGGCCTGCAAAAATGCCGTGGCATTCAAGATTTCTCCCACATGCAAGATGCCACATTTTGAAACTCAAGGTGCTTTTGGAGTGCCAAATGTCTCCCACAATCTGACACCAGGAACATGGCCAGGTGAGTTTAGTTTCCCATGGAAAAGGGCCACCGTTCGTGTCCACCACCCTCATCCGGCCACCTCGGCTTCGGCGTGCAAAAATGCCGCGGCTTTCAAGATTTCTCCCAGATGCAAGATGCCACATTTTGGAACTCTGGCTGATTTTGGAGTGCCAAATGTCTCCCAAAGTCTGACACCAGGAACATGGCCAGGTGGGTTTAGTTTCCCATGGAAAAGTGCCACCATTCATGTCCACCACCCTCATCCTGCCCAATCCTGCCCTATCGGCTTCTGCCTGCAAAAATGCCGTGGCATTCAAGATTTCTCCCACATGCAAGATGCCACATTTTGGAACTCGGGCTGCTTTTGGAGTGCCAAATGTCTCCCACAATCTGACATCAGGAACATGGCCAGGTGAGTTTAGTTTCCCATGGAAAAGGGCCACTGTTCGTGTCCACCACCCTCATCAGGCCACCTCGGCTTCTGCCTGCAAAAATGCCGTGGCATTCAAGATTTCTCCCAGATGCAAGATGCCACATTTTGGAACTCGGGCTGCTTTTGGAGTGCCAAATGTCTCCCACAATCTGACACCAGGAACATGGCCAGGTGAGTTTAGTTTCCCATGGAAAAGGGCCACTGTTCGTTGTCCACAACCCTCATCCAGCCACCTCGTGTACTGCCTGCAAAAATTCAGTGGCATTCAAGATTTCTCCCAGATGCAAGATGCCACATTTTGGAACTCGGGCTGCTTTTGGAGTGCCAAATGTCTCCCACAATCTGACACCAGGAACATGGCCAGGTGAGTTTAGTTTCCCATGGAAAAGGGCCACCGTTCGTGTCCACCACCCTCATCCTGCCCAATCCTGCCCTATCGGCTTCGGCCTGCAAAAATGCCGTGGCATTCAAGATTTCTCCCAGATGCAAGATGCCACATTTTGGAACTCGTGCTGCTTTTGGAGTGCCTAATGTCTCCCACAATCTGACACCAGGAACATGGCCAGGTGAGTTTAGTTTCCCATGGAAAAGGGCCACCGTTCGTGTCCACCATCCATCTCCGGCCACCTCGGCTTCTGCCTGTAAAAATGCAGTGGCATTCAAGATTTCTCCCACATGCAAGATGCCACATTTTGGAACTCAGGCTGCTTTTGGAGTGCCAAATGTCTCCCACAATCTGACACAAGGAACATGGCCAGGTGGGTTTAGTTTCCCTTGGAAAAGGGCCACCGTTCATGTCCACCCGCCTCATCCTGCCAAATCCTGCCCTATCAGCTTCGGCCTGCAAAAATGCCGTGGCATTCAAGATTTCTCCCAGATGCAAGATGCCACATTTTGGAACTCGGGCTGCTTTTGGAGTGCCAAATATCTCCCACAATCTGACACCAGGAACATGGCCAGGTGAGTTTAGTTTCCCATGGAAAAGGGCCACGGTTCCTGTCCACCACCCTCATCCGGCCACCTCGGCTTCGGCCTGCAAAAATTCAGTGGCATTCAAGATTTCTCCCAGATGCAAGATGCCACATTTTGGAACTATGGCTTCTTTTGGAGTGCCAAATGTCTCCCACAATCTGACACCAGGAACATGGCAGGTGAGTTTAGTTTCCCATGGAAAAGGGCCACCGTTCGTGTCCACCATCCACATCCGGCCACCTCGGCTTCTGCCTGTAAAAATGCCGTGGCATTCAAGATTTCTCCCAGATGCAAGATGCCACATTTTGGAACTCAGGCTGCTTTTGGAGTGCCAAATGTCTCCCACAATCTGACACAAGGAACATGGCCAGGTGGGTTTAGTTTCCCTTGGATAAGGGCCACCATTCATGTCCACCCGCCTCATCCTGCCAAATCCTGCCTTATCAGCTTCGGCCTGCAAAAATGTTGTGGCATTCAAGATTTCTCCCACATGCAAGATGCCACATTTTGGAACTCGGGCTGCTTTTGGAGTGCCAAATGTCTCCCACAATCTGACACCAGGAACATGCCCAGGTGAGTTTAGTTTCCCATGGAAAAGGGCCACGGTTCCTGTCCACCACCCTTATCCGGCCACCTCGGCTTCGGCCTGCAAAAATTCAGTGGCATTCAAGATTTCTCCCAGATGCAAGATGCCACATTTTGGAACTCAGGCTGCTTTTGGAGTGCCAAATGTCTCCTACAATCTGACACCAGGAACATGGCCAGGTGAGTTTAGATTCCCATGGAAAAGGGCCACCGTTCGTGTCCACAACCCTCATCCAGCCCAATCCTGCCCTATCGGCTTCGGCCTGCAAAAATGCCGTGGCATTCAAGATTTCTCCCAGATGCAAGATGCCACATTTTGGAACTCAGGCTGCTTTTGGAGTGCCAAATGTCTCCCACAATCTGACACCAGGAACATGGCCAGGTGAGTTTAGTTTCCCATGGAAAAGGGCCACCATTCATGTCCACCACCCTCATCCAGCCACCTCGGCTTCGGTCTGCAAAAATGCCATGGCATTAAAGATTTCTCCCAGATGCAAGATGCCACATTTTGGAACTCGGGCTGCTTTTGGAGTGCCAAATGTCTCCCACAATCTGACACCAGGAACATGGCCAGGTGAGTTTAGTTTCCCATGGAAAAGGGCCACCGTTCTTGTCCACCACCCTCATCCTGCCCAATCCTGCCCTATCGGCTTCGGCCTGCAAAAATGCCGTGGCATTCAAGATTTCTCCCAGATGCAAGATGCCACATTTTGGAACTCAGGCTGCTTTTGGAGTGCCAAATGTCTCCCACAATCTGACACCAGGAACATGGCCAGGTGAGTTTAGTTTCCCATGGAAAAGGGCCACCGTTCATATCCACCACCCTCATCCTGCCCAATCGTGCCCTATCGGCTTCGGCGTGCAAAAATGCCGCGGCATTCAAGATTTCTCCCACATGCAAGATGCCACATTTTGGAACTCGGGCTGCTTTTGGAGTGCCAAATGTCTCCCACAATCTGACACCAGGAACATGGCCAGGTGAGTTTAGTTTCCCATGGAAAAGGTCCACTGTTCGTGTTCACAACCCTCATCCAGCCACCTCGTGTACTGCCTGCAAAAATGTCGTGGCATTCAAGATTTCTCCCACATGCAAGATGCCACATTTTGGAACTCGGGCTGCTTTTGGAGTGCCAAATGTCTCCCACAATCTGACACCAGGAACATGGCCAGGTGAGTTTAGTTTCCCATGGAAAAGGTCCACCGTTCGTGTCCACCACCCTCATCCGGCCACCTCGGCTTCGGCCTGCAAAAATGCCGTCGCATTCAAGATTTCTCCCACATGCACGATGCCACATTTTGGAACTCAGGCTTCTTTTGGAGTACCAAATGTCTCCCACAATCTGACACCAGGAACATGGCCAGGTGAGTTTAGTTTCCCATGGAAAAGGGCCACCATTCATGTCCACCACGCTCATCTAGCCACCTCGGCTTCTGTCTGCAAAAATGCCGTGGCATTCAAGATTTCTCCCACATGCAAGATGCCACATTTTGGAACTCGGGCTGCTTTTGGAGTGCCAAATGTCTCCCACAATCTGACACAAGGAACATGGTCAGGTGAGTTTAGTTTCCCATGGAAAAGGGCCACTGTTCGTGTCCACCACCCTCATCCTGCCCAATCCTGCCCTATCTGCTTCGGCCTGCAAAAATGCCGTGGCATTCAAGATTTCTCCCAGATGCAAGATGCCACATTTTGGAACTCGGGCTGCTTTTGGAGTGCCAAATGTCTCCCACAATCTGACACCAGGAACATGGCCAGGTGAGTTTAGTTTCCCATGGAAAAGGGCCACCGTTCGTGTCCACCATCCAAATCCGGCCACCTCGGCTTCGGCCTGCAAAAATGCCGTGGCATTCAAGATTTCTCCCACATGCAAGATGCCACATTTTGGAACTCAGGCTGCTTTTGGAGTGCCAAATGTCTCCCACAATCTGACACCAGGAACATGGCCAGGTGAGTTTAGTTTCCCATGGAAAAGGTCCACCGTTCGTGTCCACCACCCTCATCCGGCCACCTCGGCTTCGGCCTGCAAAAATGCTGTCGCATTCAAGATTTCTCCCAGATGCAAGATGCCACATTTTGGAACTCGGGCTTCTTTTGGAGTGCCAAATGTCTCCCACAATCTGACACCAGGAACATGGCCAGGTGAGTTTAGTTTCCCATGGAAAAGGGCCACCGTTCGTGTCCACAACCCGCATCCTGCCCAATCCTGCCCTATCGGCTTTGGCCTGCAAAAATGCCGTGGCATTCAAGATTTCTCCCACATGCAAGATGCCACATTTTGGAACTCAGGCTGCTTTTGGAGTGCCAAATGTCTCCCACAATCTGACACCAGGAACATGGCCAGGTGAGTTTAGTTTCCCATGGAAAAGGGCCATCGTTCGTGTCCACCACCCTCATCCTACCCAATCCTGCCCTATCGGCTTCGGCCTGCAAAAACGTCGCGGCATTCAAGATTTCTCCCAGATGCAAGATGCCACATTTTGGATCTCGGGCTGCTTTTGGAGTGCCAAATGTCTCCCACAATCTGACACCAGGAACATGGCCAGGTGAGTTTAGTTTCCCATGGAAAAGGGCCACCATTCATGTCCACCACCCTCATCCAGCCACCTCGGCTTCGGTCTGCAAAAATGCTGTGGCATTCAAGATTTCTCACACATGCAAGATGCCACATTTTGGAACTCAGGCTGCTTTTGGAGTGCCAAATGTCTCCCACAATCTGACACCAGGAACATGGCCAGGTGGGTTTAGTTTCCCTTGGAAAAAGGCCACCGTTCATGTCCACCACCCTCATCCTTCCAAATCCTGCCCTATCGGCTTCGGCCTGCAAAAATGCTGTGGCATTCAAGATTTCTCCCAGATGCAAGATGCCACATTTTGGAACTCGGGCTGCTTTTGGAGTGCCAAATGTCTCCCACAATCTGACACCAGGAACATGGCCAGGTGAGTTTAGTTTCCCATGGAAAAGGGCCACCGTTCGTGTCCACCACCCTCATCCGGCCACCTCGGCTTCGGCGTGCAAAAATGCCATGGCATTCAAGATTTCTCCCAGATGCAAGATGCCACATTTTGGAACTTGGGCTGGTTTTTGGAGTGCCAAATGTCTCCCACAATCTGACACCAGGAACATGGCCAGGTGAGTTTAGTTTCCCATGGAAAAGGGCCACCATTCATGTCCACCACCCTCATCCAGCCACCTGGGCTTTGGCCTGCAAAAATGCAATGGCATTCAAGATTTCTCCCAGATGCAAGATGCCACATTTTGGAACTCGGGCTGCTTTTGGAGTGCCAAATGTCTCCCACAATCTGACACCAGGAACATGGCCAGGTGAGTTTAGTTTCTCATGGAAAAGGACCACTGTTCGTGTCCACCGCCCCCATTTTTCCCAATCCTGCCCTATCGGCTTCGGCCTGAAAAAATGCCGTGGCATTCAAGATTTCTCCAGCATGCAAGATGCCACATTTTGGAACTCGGGCTGCTTTTGGAGTGCCAAATGTCTCCCACAATCTGACACCAGGAACATGGCCAGGTGAGTTTAGTTTCCCATGGAAAAGTGCCACCGTTCGTGTCCACCACCCTCATCCGGCCACCTTGGTTTCGGCCTGCAAAAATGCCGTGGCATTCAAGATTTCTCCCACATGCAAGATGCCACATTTTGGAACTCGGGCTGCTTTTGGAGTGCCAAATGTCTCCCACAATCTGACACCAGGAACATGGCCAGGTGAGTTTAGTTTCCCATGGAAAAGGGCCACCGTTCGTGTCCACCACCCTCATCCGGACACCTCGGCTTCGGCCTGCAAAAATGCCGTGGCATTCAAGATTTCTCCCAGATGCAAGATGCCACATTTTGGAACTCAGGCTGCTTTTGGAGTGCCAAATGTCTCCCACAATCTGACACCAGGAACATGGCCAGGTGAGTTTAGTTTCCCATGGAAAAGTGCCACCGTTCGTGTCCACCACCCTCATCCGGCCACCTTGGCTTCGGCCTGCAAAAATGCCGTGGCATTCAAGATTTCTCCCACATGCAAGATGCCACATTTTGGAACTCAGGCTGCTTTTGGAGTGCCAAATGTCTCCCACAATCTGACACCAGGAACATGGCCAGGTGAGTTTAGTTTCCCATGGAAAAGGGCCACCGTTCGTGTCCACCACCCTCATCCGGACACCTCGGCTTCGGCCTGCAAAAATGTCGTGGCATTCAAGATTTCTCCCAGATGCAAGATGCCACATTTTGGAACTCGGGCTGCTTTTGGAGTGCCAAATGTCTCCCACAATCTGACACCAGGAATATGGCCAGGTGAATTTAGTTTCCCATGGAAAAAGGCCACCGTTCATGTCCACCAACCTCATCCTGCCCAATGCTGCCCTATCGTCTTCTGCCTGTAAAAATGCTGTGGCATTCAAGATTTCTCCCACATGCAAGATGCCACATTTTGGAACTCGGGCTGCTTTTGGAGTGCCAAATGTCTCCCACAATCTGACACCAGGAACATGGCCAGGTGAGTTTAGTTTCCCATGGAAAAGGGCCACTGTTCGTGTCCACCACCCTCATCAGGCCACCTCGGCTTCTGCCTGCAAAAATGCCGTGGCATTCAAGATTTCTCCCAGATGCAAGATGCCACATTTTGGAACTCGGGCTTCTTTTGGAGTGCCAAATGTCTCCCACAATCTGACACCAGGAACATGGCCAGGTGAGTTTAGTTTCCCATGGAAAAGGGCCACTGTTCGTGTTCACAACCCTCATCCAGCCACCTCGTGTACTGCCTGCAAAAATGCCGTGGCATTCAAGATTTCTCCCAGATGCAAGATGCCACATTTTGGAACTCAGGCTTCTTTTGGAGTACCAAATGTCTCCCACAATCTGACACCAGGAACATGGCCAGGTGAGTTTAGTTTCCCATGGAAAAGGGCCACCATTCATGTCCACCACGCTCATCTAGCCACCTCGGCTTCTGCCTGCAAAAATGCCGTGGCATTCAAGATTTCTCTCAGATGCAAGATGCCACATTTTGGAACTCGGGCTGCTTTTGGAGTGCCAAATGTCTCCCACAATCTGACACCAGGAACATGGCCAGGTGAGTTTAGTTTCCCATGGAAAAGTGCCACTGTTCATTACCACCACCCTCATCCTGCCCAATCCTGCCCTATCATCTTCTGCGTGTAAAAATTTAGTGGCATTCAAGATTTCACCCAGATGCAAGATGCCACATTTTGGAACTCGGGCTGCTTTTGGAGTGCCAAAGGTCTCCCACAATCTGACACCAGGAACATGGACTAGTGAGTTTAGCTTCCCATGGAAAAGGGCCACCGTTCGTGTCCACCACCCTCATCAGGCCACCTCGGCTTCGGCCTGCAAAAATGCCGTGGCATTCAAGATTTCTCCCAGATGCAAGATGCCACATTTTGGAACTCGGGCTGCTTTTGGAGTGCCAAATGTCTCCCACAATCTGACACCAGGAACATGGCCAGGTGGGTTTAGTTTCCCATGGAAAAGGGCCACCGTTCATGTCCTCCACCCTCATCCTGCCCAATATTGCCCTATCGGCTTCGGCCTGCAAAAATGCCGTGGCATTCAAGATTTCTCCCACATGCAAGATGCCACATTTTGGATCTCGGGCTGCTTTTGGAGTGCCAAATGTCTCCCACAATCTGACACCAGGAACATGGCCACGTGAGTTTAGTTTCCCAAGGAAAAGGGCCACCGTTCGTGTCCACCACCCTCATCTGGCCACCTCGGCTTCTGCCTGAAAAAATGCCGTGGCATTCAAGATTTCTCCCAGATGCAAGATGCCACATTTTGGAACTCGGGCTGCTTTTGGAGTGCCAAATGTCTCCCACAATCTGACACCAGGAACATGGCCAGGTGGGTTTAGTTTCCCATGGAAAAGTGCCACCGTTCATGTCCACCACCCTCATCCTGCCCAATATTGCCCTATGGGCTTCGCCCTGCAAAAATGCCGTGGCATTCAAGATTTCTCACACATGCAAGATGCCACATTTTGGAACTCAGGCTGCTTTTGGAGTGCCAAATGTCTCCCACAATCTGACACCAGGAACATGGCCAGGTGAGTTTAGTTTCCCATGGAAAAGGGCCACCGTTCGTGTCCACCACCCTCATCCGGGAACCTTGGCTTCTGCCTGCAAAAATGCCGTGGCATTCAAGATTTCTCCCACATGCAAGATGCCACATTTTGGAACTCAGGCTGCTTTTGGAGTGCCAAATGTCTCCCACAATCTGACACCAGGAACATGGCCAGGTGAGTTTAGTTTCCCATGGAAAAGGGCCACCGTTCTTGTCCACCACCCTCATCCGGCCACCTCGGCTTCGGCCTGCAAAAATGCCGTGGCATTCAAGATTTCTCCCAGATGCAAGATGCCACATTTTGGAACTCGGGCTTCTTTTGGAGTACCAAATGTCTCCCACAATCTGACACCAGGAACATGGCCAGGTGAGTTTAGTTTCCCATGGAAAAGGGCCACCATTCATGTCCACCACGCTCATCTAGCCACCTCGGCTTCTGTCTGCAAAAATTCCGTGGCATTCAAGATTTCTCCCAGATGCAAGATGCCACATTTTGGAACTCGGGCTGCTTTTGGAGTGCCAAATGGCTCCCACAATCTGACACCAGGAACATGGCCTAGTGAGTTTAGCTTCCCATGGAAAAGTGCCACCGTTCGTGTCCACCACCCTCATCAGGCCACCTCGGCTTCGGCCTGCAAAAATGCCGTGGCATTCAAGATTTCTCCCAGATGCAAGATGCCACATTTTGGAACTCGGGCTGCTTTTGGAGTGCCAAATGTCTCCCACAATCTGACACCAGGAACATGGCCAGGTGAGTTTAGTTTCCCATGGAAAAGGGCCACCGTTCGTGTCCACCACCCTCATCCGCCCACTTCGGCTTCTGCCTGTAAAAATTTAGTGGCATTCAAGATTTCTCCCAGATGCAAGATGCCACATTTTGGAACTCGGGCTGCTTTTGGAGTGCCAAATGTCTCCCACAATCTGACACCAGGAACATGGCCAGGTGAGTTTAGTTTCCCATGGAAAAGGGCCACCTTTCATGTCCACCGCCCTCCTCAGGCCACCTCGGCTTCTGTCTGCAAAAATGCCGTGGCATTCAATATTTCTCCCAGATGCAAGATGCCACATTTTGGAACTCAGGCTGCTTTTGGAGTGCCAAATGTCTCCCACAATCTGACACCAGGAACATGGCCATGTGGGTTTAGTTTCCCATGGAAAAGGGCCACCGTTCATGTCCTCCACCCTCATCCTGCCCAATATTGCCCTATCGGCTTCGGCCTTCAAAAATGCCGTGGCATTCAAGATTTCTCCCAGATGCAAGATGCCACATTTTGGATCTCGGGCTGCTTTTGGAGTGCCAAATGTCTCCCACAATCTGACACCAGGAACATGGCCAGGTGAGTTTAGTTTCCCATGGAAAAGGGCCACTGTTCGTGTCCACCACCCTCATCAGGCCACCTCGGCTTCGGCCTGCAAAAATGCGGTGGCATTCAAGATTTCTCCCACATGCAAGATGCCACATTTTGGAACTCGGGCTGCTTTTGGAGTGCCAAATGTCTCCCACAATCTGACACCAGGAACATGGCCAGGTGAGTTTAGTTTCCCATGGAAAAGGGCCACCGTTCATGTCCACCACCCTCATCCTGACAAATCCTGCCCTATGGGCTTCGGCCTGCAAAAATGCCGTGGCATTCAAGATTTCTCCCACATGCAAGATGCCACATTTTGGAACTCGGGCTGCTTTTGGAGTGCCAAATGTCTCCCACAATCTGACACCAGGAACATGGCCAGGTGAGTTTAGTTTCCCATGGAAAAGGGCCACCGTTCGTGTCCACCACCCTCATCCGGCCACCTTGGCTTCGGCCTGCAAAAATGCCGTGGCATTCAAGATTTCTCCCACATGCAAGATGCCACATTTTGGAACTCGGGCTGCTTTTGGAGTGCCAAATGTCTCCCACAATCTGACACCAGGAACATGGCCAGGTGAGTTTAGTTTCCCATGGAAAAGGGCCACCGTTCGTGTCCACCATCCTCATCCGGACACCTCGGCTTCGGCCTGTAATAATGTCGTGGCATTCAAGATTTCTCCCAGATGCAAGATGCCACATTTTGGAACTCGGGTTGCTTTTGGAGTGCCAAATGTCTCCCACAATCTGACAACTGGAATATGGCCAGGTGAGTTTAGTTTCCCATGGAAAAGGGCCACCGTTCATGTCCACCACCCTCATCCTGCCCAATCCTGCCCTATCGTCTTCTGCCTGTAAAAATTCAGTGGCATTCAAGATTTCTCCCAGATGCAAGATGCCACATTTTGGAACTCGGGCTGCTTTTGGAGTGCCAAATGTCTCCCACAATCTGACACCAGGAACATGGCCAGGTGAGTTTAGTTTCCCATGGAAAAGGGCCACAGTTCGTGTCCACCACCCTCATCCAGCCACCTCGTGTACTGCCTGTAAAAATGCTGTGGCATTCAAGATTTCTCCCAGATGCAAGATGCCACATTTTGGAACTCGGGCTGCTTTTGGAGTGCCAAATGTCCCCCACAATCTGACACCAGGAACATGGCCAGGTGAGTTTAGTTTCCCATGGAAAAGTGCCACCATTCGTGTCCACCACCCTCATCCGGCCACCTCGGCTTCGGCCTGCAAAAAAGCCATGGCATTCAAGATTTCTCCCACATGCAAGATGCCACATTTTGGAACTCAGGCTGCTTTTGGAGTGCCAAATGTCTCCCACAATCTGACACCAGGAACATGGCCAGGTGAGTTTAGTTTCCCATGGAAAAGGGCCACCGTTCGTGTCCACCACCATCATCAGGCCACCTCGGCTTCTGCCTGAAAAAATGCCGTGGCATTCAAGATTTCTCCCAGATGCAAGATGCCACATTTTGGAACTCTGGCTGCTTTGAGATTGCCAAATGTCTCCCACAATCTGACACCAGGAACATGGCCAGGTGAGTTTAGTTTCCCATGGAAAAGGGCCACTGTTCGTGTCTACCACCCCCATCCTGCCCAATCCTGCCCTATCGGCTTCGGCGTGCAAAAATGTCGTGGCATTCAAGATTTCTCCCAGATGCAAGATGCCACATTTTGGAACTCGGGCTGCTTTTGGAGTGCCAAATGTCTCCCACAATCTGACACCAGGAACATGGCCAGGTGAGTTTAGTTTCCCATGGAAAAGGGCCACTGTTCCTTTCCACCACCCTCATCAGGCCACCTCGGTTTCTGTCTGCAAAAATGCCGTGGCATTCAAGATTTCTCCCAGATGCAAGATGCCACATTTTGGAACTCAGGCTGCTTTTGGAGTGCCAAATGTCTCCCACAATCTGACACCAGGAACATGGCCAGGTGAGTTTAGTTTCCCATGGAAAAGGGCCACTGTTCGTGTCCACAACCCTCATCCAGCCACCTCGTGTACTGCCTGCAAAAATGCCGTGGCATTCAAGATTTCTCCCAGATGCAAGATGCCACATTTTGGAACTCGGGCTGCTTTTGGAGTGCCAAATGTCTCCCACAATCTGACACCAGGAACATGGCCAGGTGAGTTTAGTTTCCCATGGAAAAGGGCCACTGTTCGTGTTCACAACCCTCATCCAGCCACCTCGTGTACTGCCTGCAAAAATGCCGTGGCATTCAAGATTTCTCCCAGATGCAAGATGCCACATTTTGGAACTCGGGCTGCTTTTGGAGTGCCAAATGTCTCCCACAATCTGACGCCAGGAACATGGCCAGGTGAGTTTAGTTTCCCATGGAAAAGGGCCACAGTTCGTGTCCACCACCCTCATCAGGCCACCTCGGCTTCTGCCTGAAAAAATGCCGTGGCATTCAAGATTTCTCCCAGATGCAAGATGCCACATTTTGGAACTCTGGCTGCTTTGAGAGTGCCAAATGTCTCCCACAATCTGACACCAGGAACATGGCCAGGTGAGTTTAGTTTCCCATGGAAAAGGGCCACTGTTCGTGTCTACCACCCCCATCCTGCCCAATCCTGCCCTATCGGCTTCGGCCTGCAAAAATGCCGTGGCATTCAAGATTTCTCCCACATGCAAGATGCCACATTTTGGAACTCGGGCTGCTTTTGGAGTGCCAAATGTCTCCCACAATCTGACACCAGGAACATGGCCAGGTGAGTTTAGTTTCCCATGGAAAAGGGCCACTGTTCGTGTCCACAACCCTCATCCAGCCACCTCGTGTACTGCCTGCAAAAATGCCGTGGCATTCAAGATTTCTCCCAGATGCAAGATGCCACATTTTGGAACTCGGGCTGCTTTTGGAGTGCCAAATGTCTCCCACAATCTGACACCAGGAACATGGCCAGGTGGGTTTAGTTTCCCATGGAAAAGGGCCACCGTTCATGTCCTCCACCCTCATCCTGCCCAATATTGCCCTATCGGCTTCGGCCTGCAAAAATGCCGTGGCATTCAAGATTTCTCCCACATGCAAGATGCCACATTTTGGATCTCGGGCTGCTTTTGGAGTGCCAAATGTCTCCCACAATCTGACACCAGGAACATGGCCACGTGAGTTTAGTTTCCCAAGGAAAAGGGCCACCGTTCGTGTCCACCACCCTCATCTGGCCACCTCGGCTTCTGCCTGAAAAAATGCCGTGGCATTCAAGATTTCTCCCAGATGCAAGATGCCACATTTTGGAACTCGGGCTGCTTTTGGAGTGCCAAATGTCTCCCACAATCTGACACCAGGAACATGGCCAGGTGGGTTTAGTTTCCCATGGAAAAGTGCCACCGTTCATGTCCACCACCCTCATCCTGCCCAATATTGCCCTATGGGCTTCGCCCTGCAAAAATGCCGTGGCATTCAAGATTTCTCACACATGCAAGATGCCACATTTTGGAACTCAGGCTGCTTTTGGAGTGCCAAATGTCTCCCACAATCTGACACCAGGAACATGGCCAGGTGAGTTTAGTTTCCCATGGAAAAGGGCCACCGTTCGTGTCCACCACCCTCATCCGGGAACCTTGGCTTCTGCCTGCAAAAATGCCGTGGCATTCAAGATTTCTCCCACATGCAAGATGCCACATTTTGGAACTCAGGCTGCTTTTGGAGTGCCAAATGTCTCCCACAATCTGACACCAGGAACATGGCCAGGTGAGTTTAGTTTCCCATGGAAAAGGGCCACCGTTCTTGTCCACCACCCTCATCCGGCCACCTCGGCTTCGGCCTGCAAAAATGCCGTGGCATTCAAGATTTCTCCCAGATGCAAGATGCCACATTTTGGAACTCGGGCTTCTTTTGGAGTACCAAATGTCTCCCACAATCTGACACCAGGAACATGGCCAGGTGAGTTTAGTTTCCCATGGAAAAGGGCCACCATTCATGTCCACCACGCTCATCTAGCCACCTCGGCTTCTGTCTGCAAAAATTCCGTGGCATTCAAGATTTCTCCCAGATGCAAGATGCCACATTTTGGAACTCGGGCTGCTTTTGGAGTGCCAAATGGCTCCCACAATCTGACACCAGGAACATGGCCTAGTGAGTTTAGCTTCCCATGGAAAAGTGCCACCGTTCGTGTCCACCACCCTCATCAGGCCACCTCGGCTTCGGCCTGCAAAAATGCCGTGGCATTCAAGATTTCTCCCAGATGCAAGATGCCACATTTTGGAACTCGGGCTGCTTTTGGAGTGCCAAATGTCTCCCACAATCTGACACCAGGAACATGCCCAGGTGAGTTTAGTTTCCCATGGAAAAGGGCCACCGTTCGTGTCCACCACCCTCATCCGCCCACTTCGGCTTCTGCCTGTAAAAATTTAGTGGCATTCAAGATTTCTCCCAGATGCAAGATGCCACATTTTGGAACTCGGGCTGCTTTTGGAGTGCCAAATGTCTCCCACAATCTGACACCAGGAACATGGCCAGGTGAGTTTAGTTTCCCATGGAAAAGGGCCACCTTTCATGTCCACCGCCCTCCTCAGGCCACCTCGGCTTCTGTCTGCAAAAATGCCGTGGCATTCAATATTTCTCCCAGATGCAAGATGCCACATTTTGGAACTCAGGCTGCTTTTTGAGTGCCAAATGTCTCCCACAATCTGACACCAGGAACATGGCCATGTGGGTTTAGTTTCCCATGGAAAAGGGCCACCGTTCATGTCCTCCACCCTCATCCTGCCCAATATTGCCCTATCGGCTTCGGCCTTCAAAAATGCCGTGGCATTCAAGATTTCTCCCAGATGCAAGATGCCACATTTTGGATCTCGGGCTGCTTTTGGAGTGCCAAATGTCTCCCACAATCTGACACCAGGAACATGGCCAGGTGAGTTTAGTTTCCCATGGAAAAGGGCCACTGTTCGTGTCCACCACCCTCATCAGGCCACCTCGGCTTCGGCCTGCAAAAATGCGGTGGCATTCAAGATTTCTCCCACATGCAAGATGCCACATTTTGGAACTCGGGCTGCTTTTGGAGTGCCAAATGTCTCCCACAATCTGACACCAGGAACATGGCCAGGTGAGTTTAGTTTCCCATGGAAAAGGGCCACCGTTCATGTCCACCACCCTCATCCTGACAAATCCTGCCCTATGGGCTTCGGCCTGCAAAAATGCCGTGGCATTCAAGATTTCTCCCACATGCAAGATGCCACATTTTGGAACTCGGGCTGCTTTTGGAGTGCCAAATGTCTCCCACAATCTGACACCAGGAACATGGCCAGGTGAGTTTAGTTTCCCATGGAAAAGGGCCACCGTTCGTGTCCACCACCCTCATCCGGCCACCTTGGCTTCGGCCTGCAAAAATGCCGTGGCATTCAAGATTTCTCCCACATGCAAGATGCCACATTTTGGAACTCGGGCTGCTTTTGGAGTGCCAAATGTCTCCCACAATCTGACACCAGGAACATGGCCAGGTGAGTTTAGTTTCCCATGGAAAAGGGCCACCGTTCGTGTCCACCATCCTCATCCGGACACCTCGGCTTCGGCCTGTAATAATGTCGTGGCATTCAAGATTTCTCCCAGATGCAAGATGCCACATTTTGGAACTCGGGTTGCTTTTGGAGTGCCAAATGTCTCCCACAATCTGACAACTGGAATATGGCCAGGTGAGTTTAGTTTCCCATGGAAAAGGGCCACCGTTCATGTCCACCACCCTCATCCTGCCCAATCCTGCCCTATCGTCTTCTGCCTGTAAAAATTCAGTGGCATTCAAGATTTCTCCCAGATGCAAGATGCCACATTTTGGAACTCGGGCTGCTTTTGGAGTGCCAAATGTCTCCCACAATCTGACACCAGGAACATGGCCAGGTGAGTTTAGTTTCCCATGGAAAAGGGCCACAGTTCGTGTCCACCACCCTCATCCAGCCACCTCGTGTACTGCCTGTAAAAATGCTGTGGCATTCAAGATTTCTCCCAGATGCAAGATGCCACATTTTGGAACTCAGGCTGCTTTTGGAGTGCCAAATGTCCCCCACAATCTGACACCAGGAACATGGCCAGGTGAGTTTAGTTTCCCATGGAAAAGTGCCACCATTCGTGTCCACCACCCTCATCCGGCCACCTCGGCTTCGGCCTGCAAAAAAGCCATGGCATTCAAGATTTCTCCCACATGCAAGATGCCACATTTTGGAACTCAGGCTGCTTTTGGAGTGCCAAATGTCTCCCACAATCTGACACCAGGAACATGGCCAGGTGAGTTTAGTTTCCCATGGAAAAGGGCCACCGTTCGTGTCCACCACCATCATCAGGCCACCTCGGCTTCTGCCTGAAAAAATGCCGTGGCATTCAAGATTTCTCCCAGATGCAAGATGCCACATTTTGGAACTCTGGCTGCTTTGAGATTGCCAAATGTCTCCCACAATCTGACACCAGGAACATGGCCAGGTGAGTTTAGTTTCCCATGGAAAAGGGCCACTGTTCGTGTCTACCACCCCCATCCTGCCCAATCCTGCCCTATCGGCTTCGGCGTGCAAAAATGTCGTGGCATTCAAGATTTCTCCCAGATGCAAGATGCCACATTTTGGAACTCGGGCTGCTTTTGGAGTGCCAAATGTCTCCCACAATCTGACACCAGGAACATGGCCAGGTGAGTTTAGTTTCCCATGGAAAAGGGCCACTGTTCCTTTCCACCACCCTCATCAGGCCACCTCGGTTTCTGTCTGCAAAAATGCCGTGGCATTCAAGATTTCTCCCAGATGCAAGATGCCACATTTTGGAACTCAGGCTGCTTTTGGAGTGCCAAATGTCTCCCACAATCTGACACCAGGAACATGGCCAGGTGAGTTTAGTTTCCCATGGAAAAGGGCCACTGTTCGTGTCCACAACCCTCATCCAGCCACCTCGTGTACTGCCTGCAAAAATGCCGTGGCATTCAAGATTTCTCCCAGATGCAAGATGCCACATTTTGGAACTCGGGCTGCTTTTGGAGTGCCAAATGTCTCCCACAATCTGACACCAGGAACATGGCCAGGTGAGTTTAGTTTCCCATGGAAAAGGGCCACTGTTCGTGTTCACAACCCTCATCCAGCCACCTCGTGTACTGCCTGCAAAAATGCCGTGGCATTCAAGATTTCTCCCAGATGCAAGATGCCACATTTTGGAACTCGGGCTGCTTTTGGAGTGCCAAATGTCTCCCACAATCTGACGCCAGGAACATGGCCAGGTGAGTTTAGTTTCCCATGGAAAAGGGCCACCGTTCGTGTCCACCACCCTCATCAGGCCACCTCGGCTTCTGCCTGAAAAAATGCCGTGGCATTCAAGATTTCTCCCAGATGCAAGATGCCACATTTTGGAACTCTGGCTGCTTTGAGAGTGCCAAATGTCTCCCACAATCTGACACCAGGAACATGGCCAGGTGAGTTTAGTTTCCCATGGAAAAGGGCCACTGTTCGTGTCTACCACCCCCATCCTGCCCAATCCTGCCCTATCGGCTTCGGCCTGCAAAAATGCCGTGGCATTCAAGATTTCTCCCACATGCAAGATGCCACATTTTGGAACTCGGGCTGCTTTTGGAGTGCCAAATGTCTCCCACAATCTGACACCAGGAACATGGCCAGGTGAGTTTAGTTTCCCATGGAAAAGGGCCACTGTTCGTGTCCACAACCCTCATCCAGCCACCTCGTGTACTGCCTGCAAAAATGCCGTGGCATTCAAGATTTCTCCCAGATGCAAGATGCCACATTTTGGAACTCGGGCTGCTTTTGGAGTGCCAAATGTCTCCCACAATCTGACACCAGGAACATGGCCAGGTGAGTTTAGTTTCCCATGGAAAAGTGCCACTGTTCGTGTCCACCACCCTCATCTGGCCACCTCGGCTTCGGCCTGCAAAAATGCCGTGGCATTCAAGATTTCTCCCAGATGCAAGATGCCACATTTTGGAACTCGGGCTGCTTTTGGAGTGCCAAATGTCTCCCACAATCTGACACCAGGAACATGGCCAGGTGAGTTTAGTTTCCCATGGAAAAGGGCCACCGTTCGTGTCCACCACCCTCATCCGGCCACCTCGTGTACTGCCTGCAAATATGCGGTGGCATTCAAGATTTCTCCCAGATGCAAGATGCCACATTTTGGAACTCAGGCTGCTTTTGGAGTGCCAAATGTCTCCCACAATCTGACACCAGGAACATGGCCAGGTGAGTTTAGTTTCCCATGGAAAAGGGCCACCGTTCGTGTCCACCACCCTCATCCAGCCACCTCGTGTACTGCCTGCAAAAATGCAGTGGCATTCAAGATTTCTCCCAGATGCAAGATGCCACATTTTGGAACTCGGGCTGCTTTTGGAGTGCCAAATGTCTCCCACAATCTGACACCAGGAACATGGCCAGGTGAGTTTAGTTTCCCATGGGAAAGGGCCACCGTTCGTGTCCACCACCATCATCAGGCCACCTCGGCTTCTGCCTGAAAAAATGCCGTGGCATTCAAGATTTCTCCCAGATGCAAGATGCCACATTTTGGAACTCTGGCTGCTTTGAGATTGCCAAATGTCTCCCACAATCTGACACCAGGAACATGGCCAGGTGAGTTTAGTTTCCCATGGAAAAGGGCCACTGTTCGTGTCTACCACCCCCATCCTGCCCAATCCTGCCCTATCGGCTTCGGCGTGCAAAAATGTCGTGGCATTCAAGATTTCTCCCAGATGCAAGATGCCACATTTTGGAACTCGGGCTGCTTTTGGAGTGCCAAATGTCTCCCACAATCTGACACCAGGAACATGGCCAGGTGAGTTTAGTTTCCCATGGAAAAGGGCCACTGTTTGTTTCCACCACCCTCATCAGGCCACCTCGGTTTCTGTCTGCAAAAATGCCGTGGCATTCAAGATTTCTCCCAGATGCAAGATGCCACATTTTGGAACTCGGGCTGCTTTTGGAGTGCCAAATGTCTCCCACAATCTGACACCAGGAACATGGCCAGGTGAGTTTAGTTTCCCATGGAAAAGGGCCACTGTTCGTGTCCACAACCCTCATCCAGCCAACTCGTGTACTGCCTGCAAAAATGCCGTGGCATTCAAGATTTCTCCCAGATGCAAGATGCCACATTTTGGAACTCGGGCTGCTTTTGGAGTGCCAAATGTCTCCCACAATCTGACACCAGGAACATGGCCAGGTGAGTTTAGTTTCCCATGGAAAAGTGCCACCGTTCATGTCCACTACCCTCATCCTGCCCAATCCTGCCCTATCGTCTTCTTCCTGTAAAAATTTAGTGTCATTCAAGATTTCTCCCAGATGCAAGATGCCACATTTTGGAACTCGGGCTGCTTTTGGAGTGCCAAATGTCTCCTACAATCTGACACCAGGAACATGGCCAGGTGAGTTTAGTTTCCCATTTAAAAGGGCCACTGTTCGTGTCCACCACCCTCATCTGGCCACCTCGGCTTCGGTCTGCAAAAATGCCGTGGCATTCAAGATTTCTCCCAGATGCAAGATGCCACATTTTGGAACTCGGGCTGCTTTTGGAGTGCCAAATGTCTCCCACAATCTGACACCAGGAACATGGCCAGGTGAGTTTAGTTTCCCATGGAAAAGGGCCACCGTTCGTGTCCACCACCCTCATCCGGCCACCTCGTGTACTGCCTGCAAAAATGCCGTGGCATTCAAGATTTCTCCCACATGCAAGATGCCACATTTTGGAACTCAGGCTGCTTTTGGAGTGCCAAATGTCTCCCACAATCTGACACCAGGAACATGGCCAGGTGAGTTTAGTTTCCCATGGAAAAGGGCCACTGTTCGTGTCCACCACCCTCATCCGGCCACCTCCGCTTCGGCCTGCAAAAATGCCGTGGCATTCAAGATTTCTCCCAGATGCAAGATGCCACATTTTGGAACTCGGGCTGCTTTTGGAGTGCCAAATGTCTCCCACAATCTGACACCAGGAACATGGCCAGGTGAGTTTAGTTTCCCATGGAAAAGGGCCACCGTTCATGTCCATTACCCTCATCCTGCCCAATCCTGCCCTATCATCTTCTGCCTGCAAAAATGCCGTGGCATTCAAGATTTCTCCCAGATGCAAGATGCCACATTTTGGAACTCGGGCTGCTTTTGGAGTGCCAAATGTCTCCCACAATCTGACACCAGGAACATGGCCAGGTGAGTTTAGTTTCCCATGGAAAAGTGCCACCGTTCGTGTCCACCACCCTCATCCGGCCACCTCGGCTTCGGCCTGCAAAAATTCAGTGGCATTCAAGATTTCTCCCAGATGCAAGATGCCACATTTTGGAACTCGGGCTGCTTTTGGAGTGCCAAATGTCTCCCACAATCTGACACCAGGAACATGGCCAGGTGACTTTAGTTTCCCATGGAAAAGGGCCACTGTTGGTGTCCACCACCCTCATCCTGCCCAATCCTTCCCTATTGGCTTCTGCCTGTAAAAATTTAGTGGCATTCAAGATTTCTCCCAGATGCAAGATGCCACATTTTGGAACTCGGGCTGCTTTTGGAGTGCCAAATGTCTCCCACAATCTGACATGAGGAACATGGCCAGGTGAGTTTAGTTTCCCATGGAAAAGTGCCACTGTTCGTGTCCACCACCCTCATCAGGCCACCTCGGCTTCGGCCTGCAAAAATGCCGTGGCATTCAAGATTTCTCCCACATGCAAGATGATACATTTTGGAACTCGGGCTGCTTTTGGAGTGCCAAATGTCTCCCACAATCTGACACCAGGAACATGGCCAGGTGAGTTTAGTTTCCCATGGAAAAGGGCCACCGTTCGTGTCCACCATCCTCATCCGGCCACCTCGGCTTCGGCCTGCAAAAATGCCGTGGCATTCAAGATTTCTCCCAGATGCAAGATGCCACATTTTGGAACTCGGGCTGCTTTTGGAGTGCCAAATGTCTCCCACAATCTGACACCAGGAACATGGCCAGGTGAGTTTAGTTTCCCATGGAAAAGTGCCACCGTTCGTGTCCACCACCCTCATCCGGCCACCTTGGCTTCGGCCTGCAAAAATGCCGTGGCATTCAAGATTTCTCCCACATGCAAGATGCCACATTTTGGAACTCAGGCTGCTTTTGGAGTGCCAAATGTCTCCCACAATCTGACACCAGGAACATGGCCAGGTGAGTTTAGTTTCCCATGGAAAAGGGCCACCGTTCGTGTCCACCACCCTCATCCGGACACCTCGGCTTCGGCCTGCAAAAATGTCGTGGCATTCAAGATTTCTCCCAGATGCAAGATGCCACATTTTGGAACTCGGGCTGCTTTTGGAGTGCCAAATGTCTCCCACAATCTGACACCAGGAATATGGCCAGGTGAATTTAGTTTCCCATGGAAAAAGGCCACCGTTCATGTCCACCAACCTCATCCTGCCCAATGCTGCCCTATCGTCTTCTGCCTGTAAAAATGCTGTGGCATTCAAGATTTCTCCCACATGCAAGATGCCACATTTTGGAACTCGGGCTGCTTTTGGAGTGCCAAATGTCTCCCACAATCTGACACCAGGAACATGGCCAGGTGAGTTTAGTTTCCCATGGAAAAGGGCCACTGTTCGTGTCCACCACCCTCATCAGGCCACCTCGGCTTCTGCCTGCAAAAATGCCGTGGCATTCAAGATTTCTCCCAGATGCAAGATGCCACATTTTGGAACTCGGGCTGCTTTTGGAGTGCCAAATGTCTCCCACAATCTGACACCAGGAACATGGCCAGGTGAGTTTAGTTTCCCATGGAAAAGGGCCACCGTTCGTGTCCACCACCCTCATCCGGCCACCTCGTGTACTGCCTGCAAATATGCGGTGGCATTCAAGATTTCTCCCAGATGCAAGATGCCACATTTTGGAACTCAGGCTGCTTTTGGAGTGCCAAATGTCTCCCACAATCTGACACCAGGAACATGGCCAGGTGAGTTTAGTTTCCCATGGAAAAGGGCCACCGTTCGTGTCCACCACCCTCATCCAGCCACCTCGTGTACTGCCTGCAAAAATGCAGTGGCATTCAAGATTTCTCCCAGATGCAAGATGCCACATTTTGGAACTCGAGCTGCTTTTGGAGTGCCAAATGTCTCCCACAATCTGACACCAGGAACATGGCCAGGTGAGTTTAGTTTCCCATGGGAAAGGGCCACCGTTCGTGTCCACCACCATCATCAGGCCACCTCGGCTTCTGCCTGAAAAAATGCCGTGGCATTCAAGATTTCTCCCAGATGCAAGATGCCACATTTTGGAACTCTGGCTGCTTTGAGATTGCCAAATGTCTCCCACAATCTGACACCAGGAACATGGCCAGGTGAGTTTAGTTTCCCATGGAAAAGGGCCACTGTTCGTGTCTACCACCCCCATCCTGCCCAATCCTGCCCTATCGGCTTCGGCGTGCAAAAATGTCGTGGCATTCAAGATTTCTCCCAGATGCAAGATGCCACATTTTGGAACTCGGGCTGCTTTTGGAGTGCCAAATGTCTCCCACAATCTGACACCAGGAACATGGCCAGGTGAGTTTAGTTTCCCATGGAAAAGGGCCACTGTTTGTTTCCACCACCCTCATCAGGCCACCTCGGTTTCTGTCTGCAAAAATGCCGTGGCATTCAAGATTTCTCCCAGATGCAAGATGCCACATTTTGGAACTCGGGCTGCTTTTGGAGTGCCAAATGTCTCCCACAATCTGACACCAGGAACATGGCCAGGTGAGTTTAGTTTCCCATGGAAAAGGGCCACTGTTCGTGTCCACAACCCTCATCCAGCCAACTCGTGTACTGCCTGCAAAAATGCCGTGGCATTCAAGATTTCTCCCAGATGCAAGATGCCACATTTTGGAACTCGGGCTGCTTTTGGAGTGCCAAATGTCTCCCACAATCTGACACCAGGAACATGGCCAGGTGAGTTTAGTTTCCCATGGAAAAGTGCCACCGTTCATGTCCACTACCCTCATCCTGCCCAATCCTGCCCTATCGTCTTCTTCCTGTAAAAATTTAGTGTCATTCAAGATTTCTCCCAGATGCAAGATGCCACATTTTGGAACTCGGGCTGCTTTTGGAGTGCCAAATGTCTCCTACAATCTGACACCAGGAACATGGCCAGGTGAGTTTAGTTTCCCATTTAAAAGGGCCACTGTTCGTGTCCACCACCCTCATCTGGCCACCTCGGCTTCGGTCTGCAAAAATGCCGTGGCATTCAAGATTTCTCCCAGATGCAAGATGCCACATTTTGGAACTCGGGCTGCTTTTGGAGTGCCAAATGTCTCCCACAATCTGACACCAGGAACATGGCCAGGTGAGTTTAGTTTCCCATGGAAAAGGGCCACCGTTCGTGTCCACCACCCTCATCCGGCCACCTCGTGTACTGCCTGCAAAAATGCCGTGGCATTCAAGATTTCTCCCACATGCAAGATGCCACATTTTGGAACTCAGGCTGCTTTTGGAGTGCCAAATGTCTCCCACAATCTGACACCAGGAACATGGCCAGGTGAGTTTAGTTTCCCATGGAAAAGGGCCACTGTTCGTGTCCACCACCCTCATCCGGCCACCTCCGCTTCGGCCTGCAAAAATGCCGTGGCATTCAAGATTTCTCCCAGATGCAAGATGCCACATTTTGGAACTCGGGCTGCTTTTGGAGTGCCAAATGTCTCCCACAATCTGACACCAGGAACATGGCCAGGTGAGTTTAGTTTCCCATGGAAAAGGGCCACCGTTCATGTCCATTACCCTCATCCTGCCCAATCCTGCCCTATCATCTTCTGCCTGCAAAAATGCCGTGGCATTCAAGATTTCTCCCAGATGCAAGATGCCACATTTTGGAACTCGGGCTGCTTTTGGAGTGCCAAATGTCTCCCACAATCTGACACCAGGAACATGGCCAGGTGAGTTTAGTTTCCCATGGAAAAGTGCCACCGTTCGTGTCCACCACCCTCATCCGGCCACCTCGGCTTCGGCCTGCAAAAATTCAGTGGCATTCAAGATTTCTCCCAGATGCAAGATGCCACATTTTGGAACTCGGGCTGCTTTTGGAGTGCCAAATGTCTCCCACAATCTGACACCAGGAACATGGCCAGGTGACTTTAGTTTCCCATGGAAAAGGGCCACTGTTGGTGTCCACCACCCTCATCCTGCCCAATCCTTCCCTATTGGCTTCTGCCTGTAAAAATTTAGTGGCATTCAAGATTTCTCCCAGATGCAAGATGCCACATTTTGGAACTCGGGCTGCTTTTGGAGTGCCAAATGTCTCCCACAATCTGACATGAGGAACATGGCCAGGTGAGTTTAGTTTCCCATGGAAAAGTGCCACTGTTCGTGTCCACCACCCTCATCAGGCCACCTCGGCTTCGGCCTGCAAAAATGCCCTGGCATTCAAGATTTCTCCCACATGCAAGATGATACATTTTGGAACTCGGGCTGCTTTTGGAGTGCCAAATGTCTCCCACAATCTGACACCAGGAACATGGCCAGGTGAGTTTAGTTTCCCATGGAAAAGGGCCACCGTTCGTGTCCACCATCCTCATCCGGCCACCTCGGCTTCGGCCTGCAAAAATGCCGTGGCATTCAAGATTTCTCCCAGATGCAAGATGCCACATTTTGGAACTCAGGCTGCTTTTGGAGTGCCAAATGTCTCCCACAATCTGACACCAGGAACATGGCCAGGTGAGTTTAGTTTCCCATGGAAAAGTGCCACCGTTCGTGTCCACCACCCTCATCCGGCCACCTTGGCTTCGGCCTGCAAAAATGCCGTGGCATTCAAGATTTCTCCCACATGCAAGATGCCACATTTTGGAACTCAGGCTGCTTTTGGAGTGCCAAATGTCTCCCACAATCTGACACCAGGAACATGGCCAGGTGAGTTTAGTTTCCCATGGAAAAGGGCCACCGTTCGTGTCCACCACCCTCATCCGGACACCTCGGTTTCGGCCTGCAAAAATGTCGTGGCATTCAAGATTTCTCCCAGATGCAAGATGCCACATTTTGGAACTCGGGCTGCTTTTGGAGTGCCAAATGTCTCCCACAATCTGACACCAGGAATATGGCCAGGTGAATTTAGTTTCCCATGGAAAAAGGCCACCGTTCATGTCCACCAACCTCATCCTGCCCAATGCTGCCCTATCGTCTTCTGCCTGTAAAAATGCTGTGGCATTCAAGATTTCTCCCACATGCAAGATGCCACATTTTGGAACTCGGGCTGCTTTTGGAGTGCCAAATGTCTCCCACAATCTGACACCAGGAACATGGCCAGGTGAGTTTAGTTTCCCATGGAAAAGGGCCACTGTTCGTGTCCACCACCCTCATCAGGCCACCTCGGCTTCTGCCTGCAAAAATGCCGTGGCATTCAAGATTTCTCCCAGATGCAAGATGCCACATTTTGGAACTCGGGCTGCTTTTGGAGTGCCAAATGTCTCCCACAATCTGACACCAGGAACATGGCCAGGTGAGTTTAGTTTCCCATGGAAAAGGGCCACTGTTCGTGTTCACAACCCTCATCCAGCCACCTCGTGTACTGCCTGCAAAAATGCCGTGGCATTCAAGATTTCTCCCAGATGCAAGATGCCACATTTTGGAACTCAGGCTTCTTTTGGAGTACCAAATGTCTCCCACAATCTGACACCAGGAACATGGCCAGGTGAGTTTAGTTTCCCATGGAAAAGGGCCACCATTCATGTCCACCACGCTCATCTAGCCACCTCGGCTTCTGTCTGCAAAAATGCCGTGGTATTCAAGATTTCTCTCAGATGCAAGATGCCACATTTTGGAACTCGGGCTGCTTTTGGAGTGCCAAATGTCTCCCACAATCTGACACCAGGAACATGGCCAGGTGAGTTTAGTTTCCCATGGAAAAGTGCCACTGTTCATTACCACCACCCTCATCCTGCCCAATCCTGCCCTATCATCTTCTGCGTGTAAAAATTTAGTGGCATTCAAGATTTCACCCAGATGCAAGATGCCACATTTTGGAACTCGGGCTGCTTTTGGAGTGCCAAAGGTCTCCCACAATCTGACACCAGGAACATGGCCTAGTGAGTTTAGCTTCCCATGGAAAAGGGCCACCGTTCGTGTCCACCACCCTCATCAGGCCACCTCGGCTTCGGCCTGCAAAAATGCCGTGGCATTCAAGATTTCTCCCAGATGCAAGATGCCACATTTTGGAACTCGGGCTGCTTTTGGAGTGCCAAATGTCTCCCACAATCTGACACCAGGAACATGGCCAGGTGGGTTTAGTTTCCCATGGAAAAGGGCCACCGTTCATGTCCTCCACCCTCATCCTGCCCAATATTGCCCTATCGGCTTCGGCCTGCAAAAATGCCGTGGCATTCAAGATTTCTCCCACATGCAAGATGCCACATTTTGGATCTCGGGCTGCTTTTGGAGTGCCAAATGTCTCCCACAATCTGACACCAGGAACATGGCCAGGTGAGTTTAGTTTCCCATGGAAAAGGGCCACCGTTCATGTCCACCACCCTCATCAGGCCACCTCGGCTTCTGCCTGAAAAAATGCCGTGGCATTCAAGATTTCTCCCAGATGCAAGATGCCACATTTTGGAACTCGGGCTGCTTTTGGAGTGCCAAATGTCTCCCACAATCTGACACCAGGAACATGGCCAGGTGGGTTTAGTTTCCCATGGAAAAGTGCCACCGTTCATGTCCACCACCCTCATCCTGCCCAATATTGCCCTATGGGCTTCGCCCTGCAAAAATGCCGTGGCATTCAAGATTTCTCACACATGCAAGATGCCACATTTTGGAACTCAGGCTGCTTTTGGAGTGCCAAATGTCTCCCACAATCTGACACCAGGAACATGGCCAGGTGAGTTTAGTTTCCCATGGAAAAGGGCCACCGTTCGTGTCCACCACCCTCATCCGGGAACCTTGGCTTCTGCCTGCAAAAATGCCGTGGCATTCAAGATTTCTCCCACATGCAAGATGCCACATTTTGGAACTCAGGCTGCTTTTGGAGTGCCAAATGTCTCCCACAATCTGACACCAGGAACATGGCCAGGTGAGTTTAGTTTCCCATGGAAAAGGGCCACCGTTCTTGTCCACCACCCTCATCCGGCCACCTCGGCTTCGGCCTGCAAAAATGCCGTGGCATTCAAGATTTCTCCCAGATGCAAGATGCCACATTTTGGAACTCAGGCTTCTTTTGGAGTACCAAATGTCTCCCACAATCTGACACCAGGAACATGGCCAGGTGAGTTTAGTTTCCCATGGAAAAGGGCCACCATTCATGTCCACCACGCTCATCTAGCCACCTCGGCTTCTGTCTGCAAAAATTCCGTGGCATTCAAGATTTCTCCCAGATGCAAGATGCCACATTTTGGAACTCGGGCTGCTTTTGGAGTGCCAAATGGCTCCCACAATCTGACACCAGGAACATGGCCTAGTGAGTTTAGCTTCCCATGGAAAAGGGCCACCGTTCGTGTCCACCACCCTCATCAGGCCACCTCGGCTTCGGCCTGCAAAAATGCCGTGGCATTCAAGATTTCTCCCAGATGCAAGATGCCACATTTTGGAACTCGGGCTGCTTTTGGAGTGCCAAATGTCTCCCACAATCTGACACCAGGAACATGCCCAGGTGAGTTTAGTTTCCCATGGAAAAGGGCCACCGTTCGTGTCCACCACCCTCATCAGCCCACTTCGGCTTCTGCCTGTAAAAATTTAGTGGCATTCAAGATTTCTCCCAGATGCAAGATGCCACATTTTGGAACTCGGGCTGCTTTTGGAGTGCCAAATGTCTCCCACAATCTGACACCAGGAACATGGCCAGGTGAGTTTAGTTTCCCATGGAAAAGGGCCACCTTTCATGTCCACCGCCCTCCTCAGGCCACCTCGGCTTCTGTCTGCAAAAATGCCGTGGCATTCAATATTTCTCCCAGATGCAAGATGCCACATTTTGGAACTCAGGCTGCTTTTGGAGTGCCAAATGTCTCCCACAATCTGACACCAGGAACATGGCCATGTGGGTTTAGTTTCCCATGGAAAAGGGCCACCGTTCATGTCCTCCACCCTCATCCTGCCCAATATTGCCCTATCGGCTTCGGCCTTCAAAAATGCCGTGGCATTCAAGATTTCTCCCAGATGCAAGATGCCACATTTTGGATCTCGGGCTGCTTTTGGAGTGCCAAATGTCTCCCACAATCTGACACCAGGAACATGGCCAGGTGAGTTTAGTTTCCCATGGAAAAGGGCCACTGTTCGTGTCCACCACCCTCATCAGGCCACCTCGGCTTCGGCCTGCAAAAATGCGGTGGCATTCAAGATTTCTCCCAGATGCAAGATGCCACATTTTGGAACTCGGGCTGCTTTTGGAGTGCCAAATGTCTCCCACAATCTGACACCAGGAACATGGCCAGGTGAGTTTAGTTTCCCATGGAAAAGGGCCACCGTTCATGTCCACCACCCTCATCCTGCCAAATCCTGCCCTATGGGCTTCGGCCTGCAAAAATGCCGTGGCATTCAAGATTTCTCCCACATGCAAGATGCCACATTTTGGAACTCGGGCTGCTTTTGGAGTGCCAAATGTCTCCCACAATCTGACACCAGGAACATGGCCAGGTGAGTTTAGTTTCCCATGGAAAAGGGCCACCGTTCGTGTCCACCACCCTCATCCGGCCACCTTGGCTTCGGCCTGCAAAAATGCCGTGGCATTCAAGATTTCTCCCACATGCAAGATGCCACATTTTGGAACTCGGGCTGCTTTTGGAGTGCCAAATGTCTCCCACAATCTGACACCAGGAACATGGCCAGGTGAGTTTAGTTTCCCATGGAAAAGGGCCACCGTTCCTGTCCACCACCCTCATCCGGACACCTCGGCTTCGGCCTGTAATAATGTCGTGGCATTCAAGATTTCTCCCAGATGCAAGATGCCACATTTTGGAACTCGGGCTGCTTTTGGAGTGCCAAATGTCTCCCACAATCTGACAACTGGAATATGGCCAGGTGAGTTTAGTTTCCCATGGAAAAGGGCCACCGTTCATGTCCACCACCCTCATCCTGCCCAATCCTGCCCTATCGTCTTCTGCCTGTAAAAATTCAGTGGCATTCAAGATTTCTCCCAGATGCAAGATGCCACATTTTGGAACTCGGGCTGCTTTTGGAGTGCCAAATGTCTCCCACAATCTGACACCAGGAACATGGCCAGGTGAGTTTAGCTTCCCATGCAAAAGGGCCACAGTTCGTGTCCACCACCCTCATCCAGCCACCTCGTGTACTGCCTGTAAAAATGCTGTGGCATTCAAGATTTCTCCCAGATGCAAGATGCCACATTTTGGAACTCGGGCTGCTTTTGGAGTGCCAAATGTCTCCCACAATCTGACACCAGGAACATGGCCAGGTGAGTTTAGTTTCCCATGGAAAAGGGCCACCGTTCGTGTCCACCACCCTCATCCGGCCACCTCGTGTACTGCCTGCAAAAATGCCGTGGCATTCAAGATTTCTCCCACATGCAAGATGCCACATTTTGGAACTCAGGCTGCTTTTGGAGTGCCAAATGTCTCCCACAATCTGACACCAGGAACATGGCCAGGTGAGTTTAGTTTCCCATGGAAAAGGGCCACTGTTCGTGTCCACCACCCTCATCCGGCCACCTCCGCTTCGGCCTGCAAAAATGCCGTGGCATTCAAGATTTCTCCCAGATGCAAGATGCCACATTTTGGAACTCGGGCTGCTTTTGGAGTGCCAAATGTCTCCCACAATCTGACACCAGGAACATGGCCAGGTGAGTTTAGTTTCCCATGGAAAAGGGCCACTGTTCGTGTCTACCACCCCCATCCTGCCCAATCCTGCCCTATCGGCTTCGGCGTGCAAAAATGTCGTGGCATTCAAGATTTCTCCCAGATGCAAGATGCCACATTTTGGAACTCGGGCTGCTTTTGGAGTGCCAAATGTCTCCCACAATCTGACACCAGGAACATGGCCAGGTGAGTTTAGTTTCCCATGGAAAAGGGCCACTGTTCCTTTCCACCACCCTCATCAGGCCACCTCGGTTTCTGTCTGCAAAAATGCCGTGGCATTCAAGATTTCTCCCAGATGCAAGATGCCACATTTTGGAACTCAGGCTGCTTTTGGAGTGCCAAATGTCTCCCACAATCTGACACCAGGAACATGGCCAGGTGAGTTTAGTTTCCCATGGAAAAGGGCCACTGTTCGTGTCCACAACCCTCATCCAGCCACCTCGTGTACTGCCTGCAAAAATGCCGTGGCATTCAAGATTTCTCCCAGATGCAAGATGCCACATTTTGGAACTCGGGCTGCTTTTGGAGTGCCAAATGTCTCCCACAATCTGACACCAGGAACATGGCCAGGTGAGTTTAGTTTCCCATGGAAAAGGGCCACTGTTCGTGTTCACAACCCTCATCCAGCCACCTCGTGTACTGCCTGCAAAAATGCCGTGGCATTCAAGATTTCTCCCAGATGCAAGATGCCACATTTTGGAACTCGGGCTGCTTTTGGAGTGCCAAATGTCTCCCACAATCTGACACCAGGAACATGGCCAGGTGAGTTTAGTTTCCCATGGAAAAGGGCCACCGTTCGTGTCCACCACCCTCATCAGGCCACCTCGGCTTCGGCCTGCAAAAATGCCGTGGCATTCAAGATTTCTCCCAGATGCAAGATGCCACATTTTGGAACTCTGGCTGCTTTGAGAGTGCCAAATGTCTCCCACAATCTGACACCAGGAACATGGCCAGGTGAGTTTAGTTTCCCATGGAAAAGGGCCACTGTTCGTGTCTACCACCCCCATCCTGCCCAATCCTGCCCTATCGGCTTCGGCCTGCAAAAATGCCGTGGCATTCAAGATTTCTCCCACATGCAAGATGCCACATTTTGGAACTCGGGCTGCTTTTGGAGTGCCAAATGTCTCCCACAATCTGACACCAGGAACATGGCCAGGTGAGTTTAGTTTCCCATGGAAAAGGGCCACTGTTCGTGTCCACAACCCTCATCCAGCCACCTCGTGTACTGCCTGCAAAAATGCCGTGGCATTCAAGATTTCTCCCAGATGCAAGATGCCACATTTTGGAACTCGGGCTGCTTTTGGAGTGCCAAATGTCTCCCACAATCTGACAACTGGAATATGGCCAGGTGAGTTTAGTTTCCCATGGAAAAGGGCCACCGTTCATGTCCACTACCCTCATCCTGCCCAATCCTGCCCTATCGTCTTCTTCCTGTAAAAATTTAGTGTCATTCAAGATTTCTCCCACATGCAAGATGCCACATTTTGGAACTCGGGCTGCTTTTGGAGTGCCAAATGTCTCCCACAATCTGACACCAGGAACATGGCCAGGTGAGTTTAGTTTCCCATGGAAAAGTGCCACTGTTCGTGTCCACCACCCTCATCTGGCCACCTCGGCTTCGGCCTGCAAAAATGCCGTGGCATTCAAGATTTCTCCCAGATGCAAGATGCCACATTTTGGAACTCGGGCTGCTTTTGGAGTGCCAAATGTCTCCCACAATCTGACACCAGGAACATGGCCAGGTGAGTTTAGTTTCCCATGGAAAAGTGCCACCGTTCGTGTCCACCACCCTCATCCGGCCACCTCGTGTACTGCCTGCAAATATGCGGTGGCATTCAAGATTTCTCCCAGATGCAAGATGCCACATTTTGGAACTCAGGCTGCTTTTGGAGTGCCAAATGTCTCCCACAATCTGACACCAGGAACATGGCCAGGTGAGTTTAGTTTCCCATGGAAAAGGGCCACCGTTCGTGTCCACCACCCTCATCCAGCCACCTCGTGTACTGCCTGCAAAAATGCAGTGGCATTCAAGATTTCTCCCAGATGCAAGATGCCACATTTTGGAACTCGGGCTGCTTTTGGAGTGCCAAATGTCTCCCACAATCTGACACCAGGAACATGGCCAGGTGAGTTTAGTTTCCCATGGGAAAGGGCCACCGTTCGTGTCCACCACCATCATCAGGCCACCTCGGCTTCTGCCTGAAAAAATGCCGTGGCATTCAAGATTTCTCCCAGATGCAAGATGCCACATTTTGGAACTCTGGCTGCTTTGAGATTGCCAAATGTCTCCCACAATCTGACACCAGGAACATGGCCAGGTGAGTTTAGTTTCCCATGGAAAAGGGCCACTGTTCGTGTCTACCACCCCCATCCTGCCCAATCCTGCCCTATCGGCTTCGGCGTGCAAAAATGTCGTGGCATTCAAGATTTCTCCCAGATGCAAGATGCCACATTTTGGAACTCGGGCTGCTTTTGGAGTGCCAAATGTCTCCCACAATCTGACACCAGGAACATGGCCAGGTGAGTTTAGTTTCCCATGGAAAAGGGCCACTGTTTGTTTCCACCACCCTCATCAGGCCACCTCGGTTTCTGTCTGCAAAAATGCCGTGGCATTCAAGATTTCTCCCAGATGCAAGATGCCACATTTTGGAACTCGGGCTGCTTTTGGAGTGCCAAATGTCTCCCACAATCTGACACCAGGAACATGGCCAGGTGAGTTTAGTTTCCCATGGAAAAGGGCCACTGTTCGTGTCCACAACCCTCATCCAGCCAACTCGTGTACTGCCTGCAAAAATGCCGTGGCATTCAAGATTTCTCCCAGATGCAAGATGCCACATTTTGGAACTCGGGCTGCTTTTGGAGTGCCAAATGTCTCCCACAATCTGACACCAGGAACATGGCCAGGTGAGTTTAGTTTCCCATGGAAAAGTGCCACCGTTCATGTCCACTACCCTCATCCTGCCCAATCCTGCCCTATCGTCTTCTTCCTGTAAAAATTTAGTGTCATTCAAGATTTCTCCCAGATGCAAGATGCCACATTTTGGAACTCGGGCTGCTTTTGGAGTGCCAAATGTCTCCTACAATCTGACACCAGGAACATGGCCAGGTGAGTTTAGTTTCCCATTTAAAAGGGCCACTGTTCGTGTCCACCACCCTCATCTGGGCACCTCGGCTTCGGTCTGCAAAAATGCCGTGGCATTCAAGATTTCTCCCAGATGCAAGATGCCACATTTTGGAACTCGGGCTGCTTTTGGAGTGCCAAATGTCTCCCACAATCTGACACCAGGAACATGGCCAGGTGAGTTTAGTTTCCCATGGAAAAGGGCCACCGTTCGTGTCCACCACCCTCATCCGGCCACCTCGTGTACTGCCTGCAAAAATGCCGTGGCATTCAAGATTTCTCCCACATGCAAGATGCCACATTTTGGAACTCGGGCTGCTTTTGGAGTGCCAAATGTCTCCCACAATCTGACACCAGGAACATGGCCAGGTGAGTTTAGTTTCCCATGGAAAAGGGCCACTGTTCGTGTCCACCACCCTCATCCGGCCACCTCCGCTTCGGCCTGCAAAAATGCCGTGGCATTCAAGATTTCTCCCAGATGCAAGATGCCACATTTTGGAACTCGGGCTGCTTTTGGAGTGCCAAATGTCTCCCACAATCTGACACCAGGAACATGGCCAGGTGAGTTTAGTTTCCCATGGAAAAGGGCCACCGTTCATGTCCATTACCCTCATCCTGCCCAATCCTGCCCTATCATCTTCTGCCTGCAAAAATGCCGTGGCATTCAAGATTTCTCCCAGATGCAAGATGCCACATTTTGGAACTCGGGCTGCTTTTGGAGTGCCAAATGTCTCCCACAATCTGACACCAGGAACATGGCCAGGTGAGTTTAGTTTCCCATGGAAAAGGGCCACTGTTCGTGTCTACCACCCCCATCCTGCCCAATCCTGCCCTATCGGCTTCGGCGTGCAAAAATGTCGTGGCATTCAAGATTTCTCCCAGATGCAAGATGCCACATTTTGGAACTCGGGCTGCTTTTGGAGTGCCAAATGTCTCCCACAATCTGACACCAGGAACATGGCCAGGTGAGTTTAGTTTCCCATGGAAAAGGGCCACTGTTCCTTTCCACCACCCTCATCAGGCCACCTCGGTTTCTGTCTGCAAAAATGCCGTGGCATTCAAGATTTCTCCCAGATGCAAGATGCCACATTTTGGAACTCAGGCTGCTTTTGGAGTGCCAAATGTCTCCCACAATCTGACACCAGGAACATGGCCAGGTGAGTTTAGTTTCCCATGGAAAAGGGCCACTGTTCGTGTCCACAACCCTCATCCAGCCACCTCGTGTACTGCCTGCAAAAATGCCGTGGCATTCAAGATTTCTCCCAGATGCAAGATGCCACATTTTGGAACTCGGGCTGCTTTTGGAGTGCCAAATGTCTCCCACAATCTGACACCAGGAACATGGCCAGGTGAGTTTAGTTTCCCATGGAAAAGGGCCACTGTTCGTGTTCACAACCCTCATCCAGCCACCTCGTGTACTGCCTGCAAAAATGCCGTGGCATTCAAGATTTCTCCCAGATGCAAGATGCCACATTTTGGAACTCGGGCTGCTTTTGGAGTGCCAAATGTCTCCCACAATCTGACACCAGGAACATGGCCAGGTGAGTTTAGTTTCCCATGGAAAAGGGCCACCGTTCGTGTCCACCACCCTCATCAGGCCACCTCGGCTTCTGCCTGAAAAAATGCCGTGGCATTCAAGATTTCTCCCAGATGCAAGATGCCACATTTTGGAACTCTGGCTGCTTTGAGAGTGCCAAATGTCTCCCACAATCTGACACCAGGAACATGGCCAGGTGAGTTTAGTTTCCCATGGAAAAGGGCCACTGTTCGTGTCTACCACCCCCATCCTGCCCAATCCTGCCCTATCGGCTTCGGCCTGCAAAAATGCCGTGGCTATCAAGATTTCTCCCACATGCAAGATGCCACATTTTGGAACTCGGGCTGCTTTTGGAGTGCCAAATGTCTCCCACAATCTGACACCAGGAACATGGCCAGGTGAGTTTAGTTTCCCATGGAAAAGGGCCACTGTTCGTGTCCACAACCCTCATCCAGCCACCTCGTGTACTGCCTGCAAAAATGCCGTGGCATTCAAGATTTCTCCCAGATGCAAGATGCCACATTTTGGAACTCGGGCTGCTTTTGGAGTGCCAAATGTCTCCCACAATCTGACACCAGGAACATGGCCAGGTGAGTTTAGTTTCCCATGGAAAAGGGCCACTGTTCGTGTTCACAACCCTCATCCAGCCACCTCGTGTACTGCCTGCAAAAATGCCGTGGCATTCAAGATTTCTCCCAGATGCAAGATGCCACATTTTGGAACTCGGGCTGCTTTTGGAGTGCCAAATGTCTCCCACAATCTGACGCCAGGAACATGGCCAGGTGAGTTTAGTTTCCCATGGAAAAGGGTCACCGTTCGTGTCCACCACCCTCATCAGGCCACCTCGGCTTCTGCCTGAAAAATGCCGTGGCATTCAAGATTTCTCCCAGATGCAAGATGCCACATTTTGGAACTCTGGCTGCTTTGAGAGTGCCAAATGTCTCCCACAATCTGACACCAGGAACATGGCCAGGTGAGTTTAGTTTCCCATGGAAAAGGGCCACTGTTCGTGTCTACCACCCCCATCCTGCCCCAATCCTGCCCTATCGGCTTCGGCCTGCAAAAATGCCGTGGCATTCAAGATTTCTCCCACATGCAAGATGCCACATTTTGGAACTCGGGCTGCTTTTGGAGTGCCAAATGTCTCCCACAATCTGACACCAGGAACATGGCCAGGTGAGTTTAGTTTCCCATGGAAAAGGGCCACTGTTCGTGTCCACAACCCTCATCCAGCCACCTCGTGTACTGCCTACAAAAATGCCGTGGCATTCAAGATTTCTCCCAGATGCAAGATGCCACATTTTGGAACTCGGGCTGCTTTTGGAGTGCCAAATGTCTCCCACAATCTGACACCAGGAACATGGCCAGGTGAGTTTAGTTTCCCATGGAAAAGGGCCACCGTTCATGTCCACTACCCTCATCCTGCCCAATCCTGCCCTATCGTCTTCTTCCTGTAAAAATTAGTGTCATTCAAGATTTCTCCCACATGCAAGATGCCACATTTTGGAACTCGGGCTGCTTTGGAGTGCCAAATGTCTCCCACAATCTGACACCAGGAACATGGCCAGGTGAGTTTAGTTTCCCATGGAAAAGTGCCACTGTTCGTGTCCACCACCCTCATCTGGCCACCTCGGCTTCGGGGCCTGCAAAAATGCCGTGGCATTCAAGATTTCTCCCAGATGCAAGATGCCACATTTTGGAACTCGGGCTGCTTTTGGAGTGCCAAATGTCTCCCACAATCTGACACCAGGAACATGGCCAGGTGAGTTTAGTTTCCCATGGAAAAGGGCCACCGTTCTTGTCCACCACCCTCATCCGGCCACCTCGTGTACTGCCTGCAAATATGCGGTGGCATTCAAGATTTCTCCCAGATGCAAGATGCCACATTTTGGAACCAGGCTGCTTTTGGAGTGCCAATGTCTCCCACAATCTGACACCAGGAACATGGCCAGGTGAGTTTAGTTTCCCATGGAAAAGGGCCACCGTTCGTGTCCACCACCCTCATCCAGCCACCTCGTGTACTGCCCTGCAAAAATGCAGTGGCATTCAAGATTTCTCCCAGATGCAAGATGCCACATTTTGGAACTCGGGCTGCTTTTGGAGTGCCAAATGTCTCCCACAATCTGACACCAGGAACATGGCCAGGTGAGTTTAGTTTCCCATGGGAAAGGGCCACTGTTCGTGTCCACCACCATCATCAGGCCACCTCGGCTTCTGCCTGAAAAAATGCCGTGGCATTCAAGATTTCTCCCAGATGCAAGATGCCACATTTTGGAACTCTGGCTGCTTTGAGATTGCCAAATGTCTCCCACAATCTGACACAGGAACATGGCCAGGTGAGTTTAGTTTCCCATGGAAAAGGGCCACTGTTCGTGTCTACCACCCCCATCCTGCCCAATCCTGCCCTATCGGCTTCGGCGTGCAAAAATGTCGTGGCATTCAAGATTTCTCCCAGATGCAAGATGCCACATTTTGGAACTCGGGCTGCTTTTGGAGTGCCAAATGTTCTCCACAATCTGACACCAGGAACATGGCCAGGTGAGTTTAGTTTCCCATGGAAAAGGGCCACTGTTCCTTTCCACCACCCTCATCAGGCCACCTCGGTTTCTGTCTGCAAAAAATGCCGTGGCATTCAAGATTTCTCCCAGATGCAAGATGCCACATTTTGGAACTCGGGCTGCTTTTGGAGTGCCAAATGTCTCCCACAATCTGACACCAGGAACATGGCCAGGTGAGTTTAGTTTCCCATGGAAACGTGCCACAGTTCGTGTCCACAACCCTCATCCAGCCAACTCGTGTACTGCCTGCAAAAATGCCGTGGCATTCAAGATTTCTCCCAGATGCAAGATGCCACATTTTGGAACTCGGGCTGCTTTTGGAGTGCCAAATGTCTCCCACAATCTGACACCAGGAACATGGCCAGGTGAGTTTAGTTTCCATGGAAAAGGGCCACCGTTCATGTCCACTACCCTCATCCTGCCAATCCTGCCCTATCGTCTTCTTCCTGTAAAAATTTAGTGTCATTCAAGATTTCTTCCCAGATGCAAGATGCCACATTTTGGAACTCGGGCTGCTTTTGGAGTGCCAAATGTCTCCTACAATCTGACACCAGGAACATGGCCAGGTGAGTTTAGTTTCCCATTTAAAAGGGCCACTGTTCGTGTCCACCACCCTCATCTGGCCACCTCGGCTTCGGTCTGCAAAAATGCCGTGGCATTCAAGATTTCTCCCAGATGCAAGATGCCACATTTTGGAACTCGGGCTGCTTTTGGAGTGCCAAATGTCTCCCACAATCTGACACCAGGAACATGGCCAGGTGAGTTTAGTTTCCCATGGAAAAGGGCCACCGTTCGTGTCCACCACCCTCATCCGGCCACCTCGTGTACTGCCTGCAAAAATGCCGTGGCATTCAAGATTTCTCCCACATGCAAGATGCCACATTTTGGAACTCAGGCTGCTTTTGGAGTGCCAAATGTCTCCCACAATCTGACACCAGGAACATGGCCAGGTGAGTTTAGTTTCCCATGGAAAAGGGCCACTGTTCGTGTCCACCACCCTCATCCGGCCACCTCCGCTTCGGCCTGCAAAAATGCCGTGGCATTCAAGATTTCTCCCAGATGCAAGATGCCACATTTTGGAACTCGGGCTGCTTTTGGAGTGCCAAATGTCTCCCACAATCTGACACCAGGAACATGGCCAGGTGAGTTTAGTTTCCCATGGAAAAGGGCCACCGTTCATGTCCATTACCCTCATCCTGCCCAATCCTGCCCTATCATCTTCTGCCTGCAAAAATGCCGTGGCATTCAAGATTTCTCCCAGATGCAAGATGCCACATTTTGGAACTCGGGCTGCTTTTGGAGTGCCAAATGTCTCCCACAATCTGACACCAGGAACATGGCCAGGTGAGTTTAGTTTCCCATGGAAAAGGGCCACCGTTCGTGTCCACCACCCTCATCCGGCCACCTCGGCTTCGGCGTGCAAAAATGTCGTGGCATTCAAGATTTCTCCCAGATGCAAGATGCCACATTTTGGAACTCGGGCTGCTTTTGGAGTGCCAAATGTCTCCCACAATCTGACACCAGGAACATGGCCAGGTGACTTTAGTTTCCCATGGAAAAGGGCCACTGTTGGTGTCCACCACCCCTCATCCTGCCCAATCCTGCCCTATTGG
Organism: Prinia subflava; assembly: GCF_021018805.1. Classification (NCBI taxonomy): domain Eukaryota; kingdom Metazoa; phylum Chordata; class Aves; order Passeriformes; family Cisticolidae; genus Prinia; species Prinia subflava. The sequence continues at coordinate 7,136,904 of NC_086269.1, forward strand.
CTTCTGCCTGTAAAAATTTAGTGGCATTCAAGATTTCTCCCAGATGCAAGATGCCACATTTTGGAACTCGGGCTGCTTTTGGGAGTGCCAAATGTCTCCCACAATCTGACATGAGGAACATGGCCAGGTGAGTTTAGTTTCCCATGGAAAAGTGCCACTGTTCGTGTCCACCACCCTCATCAGGCCACCTCGGCTTCGGCCTGCAAAAATGCCCTGGCATTCAAGATTTCTCCCACATGCAAGATGATACATTTTGGAACTCGGGCTGCTTTTGGAGTGCCAAATGTCTCCCACAATCTGACACCAGGAACATGGCCAGGTGAGTTTAGTTTCCCATGGGAAAAGGGCCACCGTTCGTGTCCACCATCCTCATCCCGGCCACCTCGGCTTCGGCCTGCAAAAATGCCGTGGCATTCAAGATTTCTCCCAGATGCAAGATGCCACATTTTGGAACTCAGGCTGCTTTTGGAGTGCCAAATGTCTCCCACAATCTGACACCAGGAACATGGCCAGGTGAGTTTAGTTTCCCATGGAAAAGTGCCACCGTTCGTGTCCACCACCCTCATCCGGCCACCTTGGCTTCGGCCTGCAAAAATGCCGTGGCATTCAAGATTTCTCCCACATGCAAGATGCCACATTTTGGAACTCAGGCTGCTTTTGGAGTGCCAAATGTCTCCCACAATCTGACACCAGGAACATGGCCAGGTGAGTTTAGTTTCCCCATGGAAAAGGGCCACCGTTCGTGTCCACCACCCTCATCCGGACACCTCGGCTTCGGCCTGCAAAAATGTCGTGGCATTCAAGATTTCTCCCAGATGCAAGATGCCACATTTTGGAACTCGGGCTGCTTTTGGAGTGCCAAATGTCTCCCACAATCTGACACCAGGAATATGGCCAGGTGAATTTAGTTTCCATGGAAAAAGGCCACCGTTCATGTCCACCAACCTCATCCTGCCCAATGCTGCCCTATCGTCTTCTGCCTGTAAAAATGCTGTGGCATTCAAGATTTCTCCCACATGCAAGATGCCACATTTTGGAACTCGGGCTGCTTTTGGAGTGCCAAATGTCTCCCACAATCTGACCACCAGGAACATGGCCAGGTGAGTTTTAGTTTCCCATGGAAAAGGGCCACTGTTCGTGTCCACCACCCTCATCAGGCCACCTCGGCTTCTGCCTGCAAAAATGCCGTGGCATTCAAGATTTCTCCCAGATGCAAGATGCCACATTTTGGAACTCGGGCTGCTTTTGGAGTGCCAAATGTCTCCCACAATCTGACACCAGGAACATGGCCAGGTGAGTTTAGTTTCCCATGGAAAAGGGCCACTGTTCGTGTTCACAACCCTCATCAGCCACCTCGTGTACTGCCTGCAAAAATGCCGTGGCATTCAAGATTTCTCCCAGATGCAAGATGCCACATTTTGGAACTCAGGCTTCTTTTGGAGTACCAAATGTCTCCCACAATCTGACACCAGGAACATGGCCAGGTGAGTTTAGTTTCCCATGGAAAAGGGCTACCATTCATGTCCACCACGCTCATCTAGCCACCTCGGCTTCTGTCTGCAAAAATGCCGTGGCATTCAAGATTTCTCTCAGATGCAAGATGCCACATTTTGGAACTCGGGCTGCTTTTGGAGTGCCAAATGTCTCCCACAATCTGACACCAGGAACATGGCCAGGTGAGTTTAGTTTCCCATGGAAAAGTGCCACTGTTCATTACCACCACCCTCATCCTGCCCAATCCTGCCCTATCATCTTCTGCGTGTAAAAATTTAGTGGCATTCAAGATTTCACCCAGATGCAAGATGCCACATTTTGGAACTCGGGCTGCTTTTGGAGTGCCAAAGGTCTCCCACAATCTGACACCAGGAACATGGCCTAGTGAGTTTAGCTTCCATGGAAAAGGGCCACCGTTCGTGTCCACCACCCTCATCAGGCCACCTCGGCTTCGGCCTGCAAAAATGCCGTGGCATTCAAGATTTCTCCCAGATGCAAGATGCCACATTTTGGAACTCGGGCTGCTTTTGGAGTGCCAAATGTCTCCCACAATCTGACACCAGGAACATGGCCAGGTGGGTTTAGTTTCCCATGGAAAAGGGGCCACCGTTCATGTCCTCCACCCTCATCCTGCCCAATATTGCCCTATCGGCTTCGGCCTGCAAAAATGCCGTGGCATTCAAGATTTCTCCCACATGCAAGATGCCACATTTTGGATCTCGGGCTGCTTTTGGAGTGCCAAATGTCTCCCACAATCTGACACCAGGAACATGGCCAGGTGAGTTTAGTTTCCCATGGAAAAGGGCCACCGTTCGTGTCCACCACCCTCATCAGGCCACCTCGGCTTCTGCCTGAAAAAATGCCGTGGCATTCAAGATTTCTCCCAGATGCAAGATGCCACATTTTGGAACTCGGGCTGCTTTTGGAGTGCCAAATGTCTCCCACAATCTGACACCAGGAACATGGCCAGGTGGGTTTAGTTTCCCATGGAAAAGTGCCACCGTTCATGTCCACCACCCTCATCCTGCCCAATATTGCCCTATGGGCTTCGCCCTGCAAAAATGCCGTGGCATTCAAGATTTCTCACACATGCAAGATGCCACATTTTGGAACTCAGGCTGCTTTTGGAGTGCCAAATGTCTCCCACAATCTGACACCAGGAACATGGCCAGGTGAGTTTAGTTTCCCATGGAAAAGGGCCACCGTTCGTGTCCACCACCCTCATCCGGGAACATTGGCTTCTGCCTGCAAAAATGCCGTGGCATTCAAGATTTCTCCCACATGCAAGATGCCACATTTTGGAACTCGGGCTGCTTTTGGAGTGCCAAATGTCTCCCACAATCTGACACCAGGAACATGGCCAGGTGAGTTTAGTTTCCATGGAAAAGGGCCACCGTTCTTGTCCACCACCCTCATCCCGGCCACCTCGGCTTCGGCCTGCAAAAATGCCGTGGCATTCAAGATTTCTCCCAGATGCAAGATGCCACATTTTGGAACTCAGGCTTCTTTTGGAGTACCAAATGTCTCCCACAATCTGACACCAGGAACATGGCCAGGTGAGTTTAGTTTCCCATGGAAAAGGGCCACCATTCATGTCCACCACGCTCATCTAGCCACCTCGGCTTCTGTCTGCAAAAATTCCGTGGCATTCAAGATTTCTCCCAGATGCAAGATGCCACATTTTGGAACTCGGGCTGCTTTTGGAGTGCCAAATGGCTCCCACAATCTGACACCAGGAACATGGCCTAGTGAGTTTAGCTTCCCATGGAAAAGTGCCACCGTTCGTGTCCACCACCCTCATCAGGCCACCTCGGCTTCGGCCTGCAAAAATGCCGTGGCATTCAAGATTTCTCCCAGATGCAAGATGCCACATTTTGGAACTCGGGCTGCTTTTGGAGTGCCAAATGGCTCCCACAATCTGACACCAGGAACATGCCCAGGTGAGTTTAGTTTCCCATGGAAAAGGGCCACCGTTCGTGTCCACCACCCTCATCCGCCCACTTCGGCTTCTGCCTGTAAAAATTTAGTGGCATTCAAGATTTCTCCCAGAATGCAAGATGCCACATTTTGGAACTCGGGCTGCTTTTGGAGTGCCAAATGTCTCCCACAATCTGACACCAGGACATGGCCAGGTGAGTTTAGTTTCCCATGGAAAAGGGCCACCTTTCATGTCCACCGCCCTCCTCAGGCCACCTCGGCTTCTGTCTGCAAAAATGCCGTGGCATTCAATATTTCTCCCAGATGCAAGATGCCACATTTTGGAACTCAGGCTGCTTTTGGAGTGCCAAATGTCTCCCACAATCTGACACCAGGAACATGGCCATGTGGGTTTAGTTTCCCATGGAAAAGGGCCACCGTTCATGTCCTCCACCCTCATCCT